>NW_009702086.1:59167-72807 GCF_000703405.1 Apaloderma vittatum
AAGACGACGGGAGAAGAAACAGCACCAGCCTTTGCAGGCTGACGTACAACTGCTTGGGCTCTGCCTAGAGCCCTGCATCACCCACAGAAAGGTGCTCACATCAACCCCAGTGCATACACCAACCCCAACAGAGCGTGCCAAGAACTGACTGGGTACACGCAGCCCTTTGAAATTGGATTTAGAGCAATCAAGCTGGTGGGAAACACCAATAAAGCTATGGTAGGAATGCAAAGATGAAATGTGGTCAGTTAGCTCGACTGCTTCTTGTTTATTTTATGTTATTAATATTAGCATTAAGGCTTCTTATGACAAATATTAATCATTTATCAAAGAGCACCTGTGAGAGAGCTCTGCTGCTTGAGGGGGGACAATTGTTTGTTCCTGAGGCTAATTTTGTATTGCAGGAGAGAAGATCTAGAAATGGGAGTAAATCTTTTTATCACTTACCTAACCAGAGACCGGCTACGCCACACAGGTAACCCCAGGGCACTGCAGAGAAAGGGGACCAGTACTCCACTTTTGTAAAATACAGTATGATTGGGGTAACAGAGATGAAAATTAAATTGAAGAAGCCCAGGGTAGAAACGAAATGAGCCGCTTCCCCAAAGTTTGCACTCCCAAGAAACATTTTGAATAAGACCTGCAAAGGAGAGGAGAGAGAGGAGTTTTAGACTTCATGCGCCTGTCACGGGAAGCAAAGTTCTGCACAAAGTCCTCCATTCCTTTGGGCAAAGCAGGGCACGGGACAACCCTGACTGGGACAAGGTGCTCCTCCTCACCCGCATTTCACCCTCCCCGAGCTGCCAATAAATGGAGCCACATCTAATCCAACCTTTTTCTAACATAGATGAGTCCCTGCCTTCTTCATCCCTCACCTTCAAGAGCAGTCACTACCTCCAAGCAGGGGGCAAAGCCCTGGGTGTCTCCAGTGGGCTCTGAGCCCAGCGAGCGCAGGATGTGCAAGCAAAGCTGCAGTGCAGCCGGGGGACAAGCTGGGGCTGAGCCGCTGGTCCCTGTGCAGAGCAGGCGGCACCACCCGCATCCTCGCTCCCCGTCACAGATGGCAAACCCCTTCCAAACAGCGTCGATAAACTGTGATGGCACGAAATGATTAAAACATGGTCCTAAACTTCTTGTGAGCATAGCATCAGAGATTTCATTAAAGGCTCGTAAAGTGAAGTCATTCTGAATATCTAGCATCTACCCCTCTAGTAGATTTCCTGACATCATGACATCGCCTGGTCACAATATGAATGATGCAGGAGGAGGGATGAGTAAAATAAACCCTTTGTTTTATAGTGATTTCCTTAAGTACTCGTGCATTTTTAACACGCAGTGTTGAAGAGTGTCAGAATACTAATAAGCAGTTAGGACCTACCTTATACAATGCAGATGTAGAGGCTGATCCAACGGCATATGCTACCCCAATAATTGAATCACCCTGGAAACCATCTGCATAAGCCATCATTACGATTCCTGTGATTGCCATTATGGCTGCAACTATCTGCACAGACAAAGCAAAGCAACGTAAAACTTGGTGCAATTTCATTACATGAGAAAGACTTCACCACTGTGTGGGGTTTCAATGAGCGTCACTAGCTACTTTCTCTGACTTGAAATTTTTTTGCTTTCCCTTAAATAGGGAAAATTATGTACAGTTGGGAGAGATGTAAAACATAAAGAAACTGTATGCACCGATAGCAATATGTAACTATAGCATTGTAAATTCTCCTGGGACCTACTGACAGAACATCCATCATTAAGTATTTTACAAGCTAAACATCCACTCTGGGGCTATAACTCCAAGATCAAGAAATTGTAAGACAACAAAAGAAATACTTAGCAACACCATCAATTTTACTTGAAATGCAGACACTCAGATAGCTGACCTTCCTCAACATCATTCCAGGAGAATGACCCCTGTATTTTGGAAAAGCAGCGTACCACTAGGGGTTCTTCCTGCCTGTGCACGGCATTTTCTAAGGGTTCTGCCAGCTTTCTTGGCCAGACATTACCAAATTTCTTTATGAAGCCTTTACTGTCTTGTTTAGGTTTTTAGCCTCACTTGAAAATCCCCAACAGAGCTTATAAGGAGCTTCAAAGAAAAAGAACAAAATAATTTACTATATGGTATCGTGGCAGTGATCCCAATATGTTTTATTCTCTAAAAAACCTCCTCCCTCTACCTAATTGCCCTCAGCAGCTAAATAAGGAGTCTGAATTTCAAAGACACTGAATACCTATCTGCCATGGACTGCAGAGGAATGTGTATTTCCTCAGACCTGTGGAAAATCACAGTCCTGTATTTCTGAAAGCGAGCATTTTTTTTTGGAAATGATTTTTTAAAAGGTATTACATTGAACATTTTATCCTTATAGAAAGGCTGTTCATGTACTAGAGCCAGGTGTAGAGCAGAAGATGCACAAAAGCAGATGCCCAAAGCTGGTGGTTACAGCAGCAACATTTAAGGTTCAGACCTCATTTTCTAATCCCAGAGATCCATTAAATCACACAACTCCCCAGTGGATAGGCAAGGCAGGCTCTCCCCATTCACCCAAAGGAAGAAATTAGTTCAACTTGCCAACACTGCCACACCAACTGGCTTCCAAACTCAACTGCTGAGCCAAGCAGGGCTTTTCACCTTCTTGCTGCTGCACCTCTGAGCTGACACCAACGTGAGATGGACACTTCCTTCCTGGAAAACCTCATTAAACTTCATTTAAGAAATATTTACTGCTGAACAAACCTAAGCTTCACACCACAGACTTTAAAGGTATCTTGATCAAATCACGCACCCTTTTGCAGAGAAGTCTGACTTTTATATCTCATATAATTTTACCAATAGGCCCAGAAAACCCACTGATACACACACAAGGCAGATGTGAGCCAGACTGTGGGAATAAAGCACAAAAATCCCATGAAAGAGTTTCAACAGCAGAGGAAAACAACATGTTTCAAGGGAGCTATGGGACAGAGACACATGCCTGACTCAGGTAGAAGTGTCCACACATGGGGGACAACGGAGAGCACAAATCCACTCCCCAAGGTAGAGCCAATCTCTGAGACTACAGGTAAAAATGTTACCACTGTTAAATCCTGTAAGTATCTAGGCCACCATCTTCACTGGGGAACTCATCTCCTGGGTGCAGATTTAAGTATTTCACTGTTAGCCCTCTTCTACCAGTAACTGAGGCTCCCAGGCACCCTCCCGGCATTGCTGTCACAGGGCTGAAACAGGGTCACAAACCGCAGAACGTGTCTGTTATCTCACCTTCCTTCTCTTTAAAATATCCACGCTCCAACGTACAGGTCAACAAAGCTGCCTGGCTGTCACCTAAACATGAAGGCACCCTTGGCACCTCCAAATTCACCATGAAATGTTGCTTGAAAGCCAGGTGCCCCAACTTCGTGACAAGGGTTGGGGTCACTTACGTACTCACAGCCTCTCAGGTGTAACACAGTGGTTCTAGGAGAGCTGAAAGGGCTTTAGCAAGAGGGGACCAAATGGCTTCCCCCTCCTCCTTCCCAGAATAACACATCCCAGCAGTCAGGCTATCCTGGGTGGAGGGCTTGAGTCCCTTTATCCAGAGGAGGGCTGTGGATCCAAAATTGCCATCTCTGGACTTAGGGCTCCCAGCGGTGAGCTGCTGAGGAGGATTTTCAGTGCTTAAATGGGAACACTCGGCACAGGGCACAGACCCTCACCCCAAGATGCAGCAATGCTTATTTTGATCCCTGAACTTACATCTACCCAAGGACCTGTGAGCAAAACAAAGTTAAAATTGTTTTAGAAAAATGTGCTTCAGTCCTGTTCAGCAGCTTCTCCCTCCTACCTTCGGTCCAGCGAGCAGTTCATTAGCAGTGTAATTGCGTAGTGCTGCTCTCCTTACAACTTATCCTAAGATACAAACACTACAGAAGACTCAGCCTTGAAGCAATGTAGAATTACACCCAGGACCTCGCAGACATCAGCAGGAGCCCTCCTGTCAGTTTTCAGAAGCCCCCTGACCTGCTCCGCTACGCTCCCTGCCTGCTCTCATCTCAGGCTGCACTACACACCTTGTCTTGCACATAAATTCTGATGCAGCATTTCAGCTGTCAGCTGGAATATTTCAGCTGGAATATTTCAAGCAATGTCTCCCACAAGGCAAACCAGAAAAGTCCAATGTAGTTATCCCTTCTTCCAAGGGAAAGGATCAAGATTTAACTCCTGGTGTACTCATCGCTCAGACCCAGCAAACAAGTCCTTTGCTTGTATTACTGAAAATGAGTGTATCCATCATCCCCAACAGCAAATTCTTCCTATTGGGAGAAACATCTTCCCAGTCTGACCACACCAGATTTAGAGCGCCAGCTTCATAATTTAATCAAATATTTAGAAAGCCAAGCAATCTTTTTTTTTCCTGAAACAACTAAAATGGACACTCATGGAGCACCATCTCATAAACCATTAGATAAATAAGACCTGACACTGGAAAACAGCGAGAACGTTATTTAAGTTTCATGTTCAAAGCTCTTGCTGCAAATTTAACACCACTGCATTAGCGCAGTTGAACTCTGCCTAGCAATTGCCATGTGTTTACTTTAGAAACCTAAGAGCATATTCTGCAGGCTTCTCTAAGCTGTAAGGTCACAGTGAAACAAACCTGGTTGTAGTAGCTGACAGCTTGTTAAACAAGGCTTTTAATTAATGGAAGAGGGTAGTAGCTTTCTTTTGGACTCTCCTAGATAAGGAATGGAATTAGCCTGCCTCTATTTTTTTTCTTTCTTCCCTTGAAGAAGAGCAACCCCAACTAACATTTCACTCAGGAAAATGTTTTTCCCCCCACGTTGAGCACAGCAGAAAATGAGGTCTTATAGTAATGAAACCTGTCTCCAGGCTTGAGTCAACCTTTTTTTGGGGAAAAATGTCCCCAAACCACTCCAACCTACCTAATAAGCACTAATTCAGCTTCAGAGATGGAACATAAACAAAGGCTCAAACATGTGAACATTTAAGCACCCAGCTAAAAGAAAGCAACACAAGCCAACAGAACTACTCAAATACATGAAGTCTTTAAAAATTTGTGTTTGCCCTGAGCCAAAGCTGCCTGCACTTCCAGAAGTCCCAGTGTAACATGGATACATTATCAATTTGCAGAGATGTTCAGAAGTGTCCAAGCAAAGACTATGGTGCAGGCAGGGCTTGTGCCATGTTTCCCTTTGCAGAGCAGTAGTACTTCAGGTACCAAAGGTCTACCTGCACTATTTTTACAGGTATAAGAGCTTTATAGTCATTTCTGTATATGTCCTTCTCACATGGATACTCTTTTCACCAGCTGGTGCTTTTCTCTCTTGGGTTGGCTGCAATCTTCTTCCCATGCTACAGCATCCCCACTGAGGGCACATGGCTCTCAGTGCAGAACACACGCTCCAGGTAGCAGGAACCTTCACGTGCAGCCCTTCTGCAGCCAGTCAATGCTTCCATGGGTGAGATCATGCCGTACCGTAAGGTGGCCATCAAGACGAGTTTGTCTTTAGACAGCCCACCTGAAAATCCAGGCCCCCCCCAACACGGCCAGGAGCTGCTTTCGGGGGCACGCAGGGGATCGGTGAGCCATCCGGCAGTTCGGAGACTGCCCACAGCAATGCCAGGCGGGCAGAACTGGTGATGCTGGGAATCTGCCGCTGAGCCTTCTGGTTCTCAAGCCCAGGCAGATGAAAGCTGTCTCAGGTACAGAGCCACCAGCTGCATCGCCACCTCTGATGTGCCTCCGAAGCGCCCGCCGCCTCTGAAGCTGAAAATGCCGCGAGGAGCTGAGCTCCTTTGAAAACCTGGCTGTGCCCCTGGGTGCTAAGTGCTTTTGCAAAAACACCGGCTCCGAGCATATGATTAAGCCCTTATTTCTTTTTGTCTCCTTGCTGTCCAAATAACCTAATTACACTTGCACTCCGAGAGGCTTCGGGCTGAAAGCAGTAGAGGTATTCAAAGCACAAAAGGCTGAGTCTGTGCTGCTTTGTCGTATTTTAGTTCTCAAACACTTTCCTGAGTGGTTATTAACGTTTATAAGTGTTATTCTGGCAGGAGGGCTGCTGGAAAACGCTGCTAATTAACTTGCCAGCACTGTGCATCCAGAATCTGCCAGTCAGAAGCAAAACCCAGTTTCTTTTATGTGCAGCATTTGCTGTTTGCTCCTTCTGCCAGGCCTTTTTTGTGCAAACCTCATGGTGTTTACAGTATTAATACTAATGCATATTTATAGCAACTTTTTTTTTAGGCACTGAAAAATAATAACTGAAAATAGCTTTAGTCTTTTTCATCCAGGTTTCTTTAAGAGAGTAGGCTAGAAAAACCCAAGAGCTATGCTTGCTCTTCTAGGAAGAGGTTGCTTTGAGACAAAATTAGCTGAAGGGGAACATATTTTAGTATTTTTCTCAGCTGCAATCTGAGATGATGATGGGGTAGAGAAGGGAAGTTACCATTCCTGTTAATTTCTGTAGGGAAGAAATGAGCATTTCAAACCCTGCCTATTCTTTGAGCTAGTCACCAGCAGGGTGAGGGTAGGTCACATTCACCTGATAGTACTATATTTTAAATTGCATATGAAATAAATATACAGGTGGCTTCACCAAGGGCTAGATCAGATGCCTGTGAACCAGGATGCCTTTTCCTTTCATTTTTGAACCCTTCTATCACACTATGAATTGAAAAAAAAAGCTGCTGTGTTAATTTAAAAAAAAAAAAAAGACAAACTCATTCCGATGAGTGTCCTGATCCATCGTGTTTCCCATGGAACTTAAATCTCATTGCTGGTGGTCCTTTCTGGTTACAGGCATCACACTCAGCCCCAGCCAGTCCCTAATGAAGTTCAAGGTTCAGGATAGTTCAATCAAGATTGTACCCAACAGGGCCATCAGGTCTTGAGCCATTTCAACAGGGCAATCCGCACCAGCAGGACTGGCAAGAAAGCCTTGACTACTCCTCAGCCAAGGTGTAGAGTCAACAGTTTAAATTGCTGCATGTTAGGAGATTTGTGTGTGTAAAATCACAGGAAAAATACTTTCTCCCAGTTGCAAGTGCATATCTTCTTGCCTGAGGTTTGTTTTTTTTTTCTTTTCTTTTTGCAGGGTCCATATCACAGCCAGCGAGTCCTGCAACACTTCAGTGCAAAATACACCTTCATGCAAAACACTCATTCTTTTTAAGCCAAATTTGGCATGTGTGTGTAAAAAGTAAGAGGGTGATACATGAAAAACACATTACACATTGAAACAAGGAAGAAAATTGCTTTGGTTAGAACCTAAGCATTCATCACTAAGTTTAAAATAAAATTAATTGACTGTACTTCAGCACCGTAACCCAAGACAGAATAGGTTTATATGAAACTGGAAGTTCTCTAACTCATCAAATTATGCCTAGATGTAACAGCCTCTTGCAATTCCCACATCAAATTGCCTCTGGAGTCTGAGATCTCTAACTGATCTTCAGGCTTAGATTTGCATCATAAAATTAAATGAGAAATGGTTTCATGGTATATATATACCACAATGTGATGGTACTATGGCAGCACAATAGCTAATGGATTTAAGGGCAATTATGAAAACCAGAGAGAGTTGAAAATGAGGCATGTCATTACCCTTGCTCCCATGAACCTGTCTTTCAGCACAATCCAAGAAAGCAAGAAGACAAAAGCTTTGTTACAACAGAATAGGGCAGAGACGTCTGTGGCTGTCAGCTTCTTTAAAGCCAGTAAATACAGGTAGTTAGTCAAAGTCCACAGAATAGAAAAGGGAGCAGTCCTTTTAAGAAAGAGTTTCAGCGTCAGACCATCTTCACCAAAAATCCGACTGCATTCCCTAGGAAGAGAAAAGAGTTTAAAACTCAGGTAGGATTTGCCTTAGCATTCACTCCAGCACAACAACAATTCGTTAAGACTTTTATCGCACTCAATTAAGCGCTCATCCTAACTACCCTGCACACTCATAAGAATCTATTGTTTAATTCACATAGAGAAAATAACCCACCATCGTCTTAAAACAGCAGTTCCGCAAATATAAGTAACTTACCTGGAGTAATCACACTCTACACAACAATAATCCTGGGGACTCACGCACAGAAATGAAGGTTATCTATAACATACTGACAGTTCTCAGACTCTGCCTTCGAGGCCATGAACAGAAGGATTATAACTACAATTTTTCTTTCTCAGTAGCTTGACAGTTTTTTCTCGCTTTGCTCCAAAACCCGCTTTTATTCTTCGTGAAATATATTCGCATGGCCAAATAAGCTTTAAGAATTGCTTAAAGATACTCAAAAATCCTGCCAGACGCATCACGATGGCAGGAAAGGGAGCCAGTGGGCCTGAGCCAGTTGAACGAGTGCAAGAAAAGGAAGGAAAGGGGAAGGAAGGGTACTTAACAGCTTCATTTTATTCCATGGTGAAAATCTGGGATTGCTTAGCGACACTTCTTTGCGGACTAAATTGCAAACACCTTTGGTTTCCCAACTGTGTCACGTGCCACTTGAGTTGTGTCTTAGGCTTTCACGGAAGGGAAGGGTCAGCTCAGAGGACACTGGTTTTGGGGACAGCACTCCCATGCAAAATGGTACCTACAGGGACTAAGAATGCATGGTAATATGAAATCAAAAACACCTGTTCAGGAGTGGGTGGTGGCAGTGTAATAATTATCCTGATTTGGCTTTGCTTTTACAGAGAGAATTGTTTTCAGGTCTTCTACAGCACTTTCAGTAATTCTGGGGAATTCTGCTATAATAAAAACATTGCATTTTTTATACTATTAAGAATGGAAACCAGCTCTGCTGTTTCAAGGAAAGCAGAATAATAACATCCATGTAATACAGGAGATCTGCTATGTCTTACTTAATAACCTTTCATTCTCTGCTGCTGCTAAAACAACCTGGGGTGCAAAGCAGTCATTTCTGGCAATAATTTCTTTCTCAAACTCTGGGCCAGGGTGTCCAACAAGCTAATGCTCAGCCAGGTTGGATCTGCTAATTATCTCGTTCACTTTGGTTGACCTAGAGGTTCTCAGGCATCAGTCTGTACTCCAAAGATCAGAACAGAAATGTTACACATGGAATTACTAGTGGTGTGCATCATTTATCTGAGATGCGAAGCAAATACTCAGAGAAGCCAACAAATTAATGCCTAAATGTAACTGTAGGTTTTTATATCACTCATTTCAACAGGAGTTAGAGGTGATGAGTTTCCTTGTCTGAGAATGCACCAGAAGCAGACTTGAACGCTCGCTGACATGCAGGTAGAGCAGTTTACATTTAAAAGATATTTTTCTCCCCTTGGGACTTAGGTGGATGCAAATGGTGATTCTGAGCTCTGGCTATATCTCACTTCAAGACAGGTGGCCTCTGACTTGGCTGCACTGTGGCTGTGTCACCATTATGTGACACCACAGCCAGGATGCCCCATCTCCTGGCAAGAACAAATCTGCACTGTGAACTACAGACGCGTACAGAGCCCGCTCTCGCCAACCCAGCGGGAATTCTGCCATCAGTTTTGATGCACGATTGGATCGTTACACGGTTGTAAATCCAACCTGTCTCGGAAGCTGTCGGGATCTGTCTTAAAGGAAACAAGCTTGCACTGCATTTAAACAAGACAGAAAGGTGCTTGGGCTGCTCACAGTAATACTGGGCATGGTTAAGTACTCCAGTGCTGTGCTGATCGTGTAGAAAGGCAAGAGCAAAACTATCCAAGCACATCACTGGTGGAGTCTGCAAGGCAGCAGGAGAAGCTCCTCTACAAACGTGCCATGGGAAATTGTACCCCTGCCATCCATCGTGGCCCTCCCCTGCCAGGAAGATGCTGGGAACAAACCCAGTGCTCCTCCCTCTCCATCCACAGAGAGGGTGGGTGGCTTGTAAAGCCAAAAAGGTTGGGGATGGAGGGGATGCCAGAATAGGTCAGGTTTTGTTGTCCTGCTGCTCTCTCGGATGTCTGCACACAAACTCGCAAGGATGGAGTCTGAAGTGCCCTGGCTGTGAATCCTCAGAAGGAAGAAGCCTCAGTGATTGCTATATTATTCTGGGTCAGGCTCTGTGGGCTGGTCAACTATTTGGGAGAGGCAGTTGTGGTAACGATACAAATACCACTTTTCTTTGGGTTCCCAGAAGCTGTGGGAAGGACAAGCATGGATTCACAGCTAGGAAAAGAAATCTGGAAACAGTTCACAGGCCCCAGGCAATGGGCTGTTTAAGCAGATGGAAGAGCCCGCATCACACCCAGCAGTGTACAGTGACCAGACAAAACAGGGGCCACCAGTTTCTCACCTCTCAATTAAAAATAAACAGGAAAGACTTGTGACAGGCTTGTGCTAAGCGACACAGAGACCTATTGAATTCACCTCTGTGCCTAGGAGAGCTCCATGAGTAATGCTCAGTGAATGAGAAGATAGGAAGAATATTTTATTTTCCCAGTCATGGCTACAGCAGATCTCCTCAGCCCTTGTGAGGGCTGGTCGCTCAGTGGTTAACTCAGCCTCTTTGGCATGCAACTAAAATTAAACTTGCAAGAGTTATCAGACATGACAGTGATTAAAACCCTGGGCTCAAGAGAGACGCTCTGTGGATCCCTCCCTATACAGATAATATCTGTAGGCTGTTAACTCAAAGGCAGAGACATATCTAAGGGCAGCTGACCCCAAAACTATGGCACAAACTATTTCCAAATGCACAAGAAGTCTATTTAAAACCTGTCCTCTAACATAAATAGCTCTTTTTATTTGCAGGTATCCCTGAGCCATCAGCTCTGGGATGTGTGCCATACTCTCAAGAATTACAGCACCTCAGGCAGTCATGTAGCTTTGCCTCTGGCACCCACTAAATAGCCTGCAGTCGCCTCTTAGTTATTCTGATGCCAGCCCCTGCAGAAGAATGGGTTTATTCACCCCTGACGAACAGCAGCCTCTGGAATGTCATACAGAAGCTGGCTTTAAAACAGCTTACAGAACAGAACCAAAACAGAGCTAACAGACACTATCAGGGGTAATGTGAATGCGGTGAAGGTAATTACATCACCTGGATTAAAACTTGGCAAGGCCACCACTGACTTTGTGGTAGTAAGAAGCACCACGGGACCTTCTGTGAGCACAAGTTGTTACTTCGTCATTTGGTCCTTCTATCTAAATGATGGTATCTGCCACAATAAAAACATTTCCCAGTTCCATTTGAGGAGACAGACACCAAACTGAGCAATGGTGGTGAAGCAACTGGTGAATCGTTTTCCAAGACTGACCAAGCCCGAACATTAAGAGAGCTTGGCCAACTGTATTTGTGTGTTCAAGAGCTGGAGCAAAAGTAAAAGTGTGCCTTGTGGCCAAGAGGGCGAGTGGGATCCTGGGGGGCATTAAGAAAAGTGTGTCCAGCAGGGCTAGGGAGGTTCTCCTCCCCCTCTACTCTGCCCTAGTCAGACCACACCTGGAATATTGGGTCCAGTTTTGGGCTCCCCAATCCAAGAGAGACAGGGATCTATTGGGATCAACAGGGATCAACAGAGAGCTACAAGGATGATCAAGGAACTTGAACACCTCTCCTTTAAAGAGATACTGAGAGAACTGGGGCTGTTTAGTCTTGAAAGGAGACGGCTGAGAGGGGACCTTATTAATGTATAGAAATATCTGAGGGGTGAGGGTCAAGAGGAAGGGGGCAATCTCTTCTCAGTGGTGCCCAGCAATAGAACAAGAAATAATGGGTTTAAGTTAGAACATAGCAAGTTCCACCTCAATACGAGGAGAAACTTCTTTACTGTGAGGATGACGGAGCCCTGGCACAGACTGCCCACAGAGGGTGTGGAGTCTCGTTCTCTGGAGACTTTCAAACCCTGCCTGGGTGCGTTCCTGTGTGGCTGCCCTGGGTGATCCTGCTCTGGCAGGGGGGTTGGAACATTCTATGATTCTATGAAAGGGAACAGTGCATGAGTCTCTCACATCAGCAGAGTCTGGCTCAGAAGGCAGCACCACAGGAATGCTGCCTCCCAACAAGAATGGTCCAAGCCCTGGCTTTTGTGCTGCTGCTGATCCTCGATACTGTTAAGCCATTTAGGGTTGAAGTAACTTCAGGCAACAGAGATCCTAATTTCTCCTCTGAAAAGCCCTTTGCAGTGAAGATCTAGAGTTGCAGTGCTGTTCCAGAGGAGGCTGAGGAAGCTGGACTCAGCTGCTGCTGCAACACAGATGGAGAGATTTGTAGGTGACAAAATTGCAGATGACAGATGACAGCAAATATCAGCTACTTATGGCTCTGTTTTTACTTCAAGTGATGCTCACATCTTGTTATCCTTCTTGCTAGAAAACCAGCTCTTTCCTACATGTTCATATTTATTAAATCTGCACCTAACAATGCTCTTCCTAGCCAGTGCCTCAAGGCTGCATAGTGCCTGTAGGACTAACCTCAGCTATTATATCATGGATATATCCTGGCAGAAAGCCAGACAGCGGATGGGGAGGCAAAATTTACTGACACTGAAAGTATCATCCACCTATTCCAAATCATAACTCTATTAGGATCCTACGTCAAGTGTGTGGAGTGTCTTCTGCTGTGGTAAATACTGGCACAGTTTCTGATTTTCTATTGCTGAGCTTACTGATCTTCAGAGGTTTTTATTCACTGCTAATGCAAGGAGTTTCAAGCTCTTTAGGTGGGAAATACCTTTTATCTACAGTACTGAGGGGATGCCAAGAGCTCTGTCTTCTGCCTCAAGACAGCCAAGATACATTACTGAAATGCAGCAGTGAGGTAATAACCGTGAGTTAGTTTCTAAGACCGCAAGGTTTAATCTCAAAGGTAAAGTGTGAAAGGTAAGAAATACTCAATTTACAATCTCTGACATTATAAACCTTCCAGATAGCCTATCTAAAATTGAAGATTGAGACTTCTGTCCTTTCAAGCGGGATTTATTAAAGCAACAGTGGCTCTAATACAGCTTTGCCAGCCTGGGTCAGGACTCCACAAGTCATTTACATGATCACTGATCTCCACCAAGATATCATAGTCGCTGTTTATTGTGATCCACTGGGAATATCTGCTGGACGAAATGTCATACGCCTTTAAAGCATCTGCTGAGTAACCACATGCTTCAGAAGCACAAAGACAAGTCACCTCTGGATGCTGAGGTAGACCTGGAATTTTTACAAGATGGGTCTCATTGACAAGAATTAGCTACTCCACAGAAATAAAACCAGCAAATGTAGCAACAAGAAATCTTACAAAATCTAATAAAAAGCCCTGTAACAGGGATGGTATCAAGAACACAAACCAAACGATTATAGAAACATTTGATGTACCTTTGAAAGTAACCCTATTCTGGGAAGGAGGCTGGGTTAAATGACCTCCAAAGATCCTTTCCGAGCTACATCTCTCTGTAACTCTCTGAATTTAAACACTGCAAATGATGCGTGTCAGTTCTTTAAGTCACCAGAAAATCAAGTGATCATCCTGAAGAGATTTCCATTCCCATACCCAAACTGAAAGAGTCTGGCTTGTCAAGTCCTAACGTGGCACAAACCAAGTAGTTGGTTCCCATGATAAAGTATTTGCCAGCAGTTCCCTCCTCCCTAGGATGTTTCTGACGTATCTGGAATAGGAAATACTCTGGGAAGTTGCACATCAGCAGTAACACCGCTCT
>NW_009702086.1:72838-118589 GCF_000703405.1 Apaloderma vittatum
ATTCGTAAACCTACTTCACATCTCTGCGTGTGCAGAAATTCCTCTGGGCATGTAAGCACATGTCCTCAACTTTAAAAGGTGAACTCCTAAGAGCTTGGGAAATGTATCAATTATTATGCATTACCACAAACGTTTTGCCCAGAATTTTGCTCTGATGGGTACATAAGCCACCAACTATCTGCAGGGATATTTATTCTCACCTTCTCCCTTATCTGCTGTGCATTTGTAGTTACTTTACCCCACATCCAGAAGCCAAGCTGACGCTGTTAATGTTCACACAAACACTCCAGCAAGAATCTGAACGAAGGCATCATTAACGTCCAAAGCACTTGGGTTTTCAAAGCAGCAGTTAATTAAGCGCAACTGTTCAATTTCAGTCACGCTGATTTGACAGAAAGGATAATTTAGGGCCAAATTACATCCCAGACCCTGGCAAAAGCAGCCAAGGGAAGAATTTGGCCCCGCTACAGTCCAGCCTGACAGTCACAACGTGAATTCCCTGGGTGCTCAATGACAAGGTACGGGCCATACGCTGGTTAATACTTTGCAGAACAGACAATTCTGCCAAAGTCAGTAAGATTGTTCTCAAAGCAAGTCTGCACCGGAGAAACAGATTTGGGACCCAGCTCAAAACTATTCTGTGAATTTCTTCCCTCCATGGGCAAGGTGAGCTATCTCCTGGGAAGTTGAATTTAATTCCACCCTTTAAAGAGGCTTCTACATCACTGTCAGATTGGTGGAATAACGGAAGTGGAGAGAGAACCATGAAACGAATTGTCCCCGAACGTGCTGGTACTTCCAAACCACGAGGACAGGTTGCATATGGCTCCCTTAAGAACTGGCAGGTCTGCAACCTGCTTTGACTCCTACCCCACACAAAAGAGAGCAGAGAAGGCTACTAGGATGCTCTTCCTCCATGCTATGATGCAGCAGCAGGTGGAAAAGGCAGTTTTCATCCTCCTATGCTTGCTAAGCAGAGAGAGCAAGCTGTGGCCTTCCACATGGAAAACATCTCAGCTTTAAGCATCTTTCCTCTAACTATGAGTCTGTCTGGTTGCACTTTGCACTCATGGTCTATCATAAATTGTCCAGAATACATGAATTAATGGCATGATCCAGACTAGAACAGCAAATACAGAGATATTAGATAATGCAAAAGCAAATTACCAACCTTTTCAACTCAGTAAAAAATCCCTCTAACAATCAATTATCCATTTATTCAAGCATATATCACTCATCTGTTAGCCTTCTGTAAGCTATTTATGAATGAGATTTTTCTGCAGCACGACCTTTATTCTGCCTTCTGACACCATGGGTCAAACTGAGAAGTGATCTCAGTCCACAGAAATCAGGTTGTTTAAAGGGATATCGACGCAATAAAACCTACCTGAATTTTTTGATTGGAGATTGCTTTTCCTGTGCAGTTGCAAGGTGCCCAGAATAATAAATGGGAAAAACCATAATGTTCCAGTTTGTTGAGAACCAAGTCATGAAAAAAGGACAGTCAAAGGTCTCATACGTGATTTTGACAAATTGCGTGGTCCCAACCCAGGAGGAAGAGACGGACAAAATGATCAGAAATCTCCAGATAAGCTTGAGAAATGTGGATGTACAAGACTGGCATCGTGTCTGTCCTTCAGCGTCTTGGTTGCTGCTCTCTGTGTGAGCTTGTGTTCCTTCTTCTCCTGAAAAAGAGAAAAAAAAACAGAAAAAAGAGTTGCACACATAATTAATGCGTTCAAAACAATTCTTGGCAAAATTTTCCCTTCTGATCTAGACACAAACCATCCCTTGCCTTCTCCCTGCAATTCTTCCATGGCGCACAAACACTGAAATCCTGCAACAAAGTACTTCAGTGACACCATATCTGTCATTTCAGGGGCATAGGAACAAAATACAAATATAATACCGAGGCCTGAGGTAACAGCGTTACAGTTAAGCTGTTGCACTGTTTGCTTTATCAGCCCTTCTGTCAGCCAAAACTTTAGAATAGAGCTACATCCCTTGGAAGCAACAACATTATAAAGTCAATTACTGTTCATGTGTGCAACACAAAAGCTATTGGAGCCTGTACAGCTGAAGCCAGGAACAAGTTCTTATTATTCAAGATTTTAACTCAAGAATCACTTTTTTATCTGTGAGCAGGAAAAAGGAAAAAGAAATAGTTTGGTGGTTTTGTATACCCAAGAGGATAAAAGCTTTTTTCAGTCAGCTACTATATTTACATTTCTGAAGTTAAAAAAGAAACCGGACAAAACCAAAGCTTGGCATGCCTAGAAAGAAATCTCTACACGTAAGCAAAGAGGAATCTGAAAGTTGCCATTCCCCATTTTAGTACATTACTTTTCAGATCTAACCTGTGCACCACTGCTGATTTCCTCACGGAAGCGTAGAGAATTTAATCTTACTAACTTGTGATTTGCTCTCCGGGCACATCCTCCAGAGACGCAACCCACGAACCCTATTTTGATTTCACAGCTGATGGAACTACACTGGATGCTGAGGAGCACCAACACCGTTGCCCCACGAGCTTTGAGCTCCAACCATTCACCCCGGCTTGGACCACACCACGTCAGTTTGACAGAAGAAACATGAGTTTCCTTCCAAAAGTCATGACCTGTAGCTATCCTTAACTATTACATCAAGTATCAGTCGCGTGAACACATGTTCATGTGATATAAATAGGAAACAATGTAATTGCTGATATTAAGAGGAGCTATAGATGCACTGCAGTGAGAGCATATGCTGTCCTACATTCAACTTCAACGTGAAAAAGGAACCCTTTCAGACTCAGGTTTACCTTCCTTTTATGTTCCTGTTCCTGCTACAGCTATAAAGAAATGTCAAACTGAGGTTCCCAGTCATTACATCAGACCAACATGACATCTAAAAAATGATTCATCATAGCAGGGAGAGCATTCGCAATCAAAAATTTTCCTAACTGGGACACAAAGCTTTTTGTAATTGTAATTGTATGGTGTTTGGGGTTTTTTTTTCCCTAAAAATAAGTGTATTCAGTGGCTCCAGTATTCAGTGGCTCCATTGTTAAGTGGTGAATCAAGAATTTAAATAAAATTATGGGTTTATTAAAAACATGCAGAGGATAATCAGGCACAGGCCTGAAAAGGCAAGCATCAGTTTAGCATCCTCTTTGCTGCTGAGAGAAAATAGGTATTTTTTATGGTACTAATAATGACTGACATCTTCTATTAAAAGGTAAATTACAATTTATTTGCAAGTTAGAATGGCTTGAAAAGAATACATTATGTAACATCCACTTGCAGGTTTTCCTGCTAAGCAAAACTACCATGCAATTAGTCCTTCTTGAGCTAACAGTTAAAATAATCATGGAATGATAGAAGACCAAAGCACCTTTAGCCATGCTCTCTATTTTTCAATTACCAAATAACTATGCAATTGCTGTTACTCTGCATGACACTACCATTAGCATTTGACTTGGACTTTACCGTCCTGGGTTTGAATGTCAGGGAAAAGCACAGAAATATAGACCTGTTGCAAACCCTACTTTGGATTTAAAGACCTACTAAGTTTTAGCCTGATTAAATGTACAGTGGGGGGATTTTGTAAGTGCTTGCATTACTTAATTAGGGTTCATTCCACCTAATGCTTAATGTAGCTGGCAAATAACTGTGTATTCAGACTAAACAAGTTGTCTAGGGCCCCTTTTTATTTAATTATAATGGACAGGCATGGTAAGAAGGTAGCTGATCTCACCCTCCTAAACCCACTGCAGGTGCTTATCTCTCCCTAGACTAGATATTTACATTTAATTTAGTGAAACTGAGATGAATCCCCGGGCAAAGTGACACAGTATCTTGACAGTTGCATTCAAAATCCATGGGATGCGCACACTGAAATCTTGACCATGGGGTCAAAAGGACAAGATAAGAAGTATCTGTGAAAATAATCATAGAGCTTTAATGTGAGGAGGCACACAAGTCATACTAAATAGGTTTAAGGATTTCCAAGTCATGAAGCGCAGGCTGGAGTAAGCTAGAAAGTAGCACTTGTGTTTGGATACTGAATGATATGGTAATGAGGAGAAAACAAATTGATCAGCCAAGTGGCTGGTAGATAGCATTTTACAATTAGCAAGGTAGTAGAAGTCTTTGGTGTCTGCATTTATTTCAGTCTGAAACAAACCAGCAGACTTACCCTCTCAAGAGCACAGAAACAACCGGAGAACTCAACAAGGATGCACTGATGGGGAAAGGATGCAGAGGACACTGGAGAGGGCACATGGGGATGACACTGGTCAGTGGCAAATTGAGCTGAAAGGCAGCCAGCAGAAATACCCCTGCACAGTCTTTTTTGTCTATGATTCTTGCTCGTGATGTCTCTGTGACATGATGACAACAGGAAAGCCTTTCACTTTCAATTTTCCGAAGACTGAGATGAGGAAAACCAAAACACACAGCTTTTCTTTTGAACTCTTTTGGCAACTACAACCTAGAAAACAATATTCTTTGTATTTGTTTACCTACGTGTCAGGTCAGTCCTACTTAGACTTTACTGATGAGGAAGGGAGGATCAGGATAAACAGAAAAATTCATAAATGAGAAATAAATGTTCAGAAGAGTATGATGTCAAGGCACTACCCTTTTCTCAAGTGGCCTAAAGTCCTTTCTTAGAGAAGATGGATTCCAGTTGTGGATATACCCTACTGGCAGCATGCACAGAGTTATTTCAGCCTGATATCTGCAAAAAAGAGAACAGATCAGTTTTCTGGTACCTTACATAGGATATTTACTGCAGGACACTGTATCATCCACTCCTTGCAGCAATAATCACCTCCAATATTTTTCTGAGGGTTTTCCATCAAGAGTACTCCTGGAGTACGAGATCCCTCCATTTTTCAACACATGAAAGGAGATGGTTGACTTTTGCTGCCATCGGTAGTGAAGTGACAAGAGGAAGGTTCATCTCCCACAATTCCAGTGTTCAAGGGAGACTCAACCTGTTCTCCCTCCCCTTTTTGCTTACAGTATCTACACAGATAGTCTTCCAAAGAACTTGGACAGTTCAATTATTTCGCCCATTTAACATCTTTCTCCTCCTCAACAGTACAATTCAGCAGCCTCAAAGGCCTGTGGATGCACATTGTACTTGCTCCCATCCTTCCTGGTGATGGATGGACATCATGGTGAAGAAGTCTGTGTTCAACACACCTACGGGTTTGTCTGAGCTAAACTTCTGCAGCAAAGTGAATGACACATTCCTGATGGAAGCCCTGACGTGCAGGCTGATCGACGATCTGAACTGTGACGGTCTTCCCTAGATATCCTTCCACCTGTTGCTCCTTCTCTTCCTCTTCAACAAACCATCCATGGTAGGAACTGAGATTGGCATTGTCTTTGAGAAGGAACATGGTTGGCTCTTAAGGGTCCTGGTCTCTGGCCAGGCTGAAGCTGAGGAAACATAACCACTTTGTAAAAACTAACTTGTACGTTAACATTAAGCATCCTTTCAAGATCTTCTGCGCCTAGTGGCCTTACGATTTCTCAGGTATCTAACACATCACATGTACCTACTGAAGCCCAGGCCTTCTCCTCCCATCCTTGCTTCCTTCCCGCCTCACCCTCGTTTGCACACAGGTACGGGAAGGACTTTCAGGTGGCTTCACCATAAACCGAGGTCCACATGCTCGGACTCTTTCGAAAGACAGACGAAAGAGGCCTTTCACAGGCACACTGTGACGCTGGGAATGCGGCCGTTATGCCTACCTGATCTGCTCTGCCTCTCGACTCTGCTGTGCCGACAGATTCCCGAGGGACTTCGATTCTGCAGCTCAAGAATGGGAGCAGCAGAATCTTCAGCAACAGATAGAGGGGAGAGCTGCCTAGTCATGCCTCTGTGTCTGCTGGGGCAGTTGCCTCCCGGCTTGCATTGGATGACAGATGATCGTGAGGCACCTGAGAAGAAAGAGTTTGCATCAGTTTGGCTGTAAACTCCCTGGAGGAAAGCGGGGCTTGCAAGCACTCTGTCAGTGAAACGCATACAAACGGTTCCGCGGGAGAAAGGAAGCGCACGGCAAAAATCAAGGTTTCAGCTCTAGTCAGAATAAAGTAAATAAGAAAGTAAATAAATACTTAACTCTCTCCCCCCTTATAGGTAAAAAAGAAAAGGTGCTGTATGAAAACCAGTCTTTCCCCTGAAGAAATGAGAGCCCTGTGCTGCAGCATATTCTTAGCCCCACAGCTCCATCCATAGGATCTGAACAGGCAAAGGAATTGGTACTCACGTGGGCCCCTTCCTGAGCACTGACACTGGATCAGGCAAAAGGAGAGGTCACGATTTTCCCTTAGGTTGGAAATGAGGGCTGAGGAACCAGTGCCTCCTGCAGCAGTGGTGAGAGTCTCTCCAGAGATCTTCCCCTTTCCATCCTCCAGAATAATCCTTGAGACTCTTGTATGGAATGAAGCCACAGCCACTGACAGGTCTTCTGGATGAAGAGTTATGCTAAACCACTGAAAACACTTGCTTTAAGCTTTTACATGCACCAAATTGAAATCTCCGTATCTTCAGAGAAGTTGCTTTTTCTTCTTCTGATAGGTGCAGACAACACTGAGGTGCTGAATTTCACGTGGAGGCACAAAGCAATGGATGAGACCCAAGTCCCAGAAAAACCAGTGGTACCAGATGGAAAGTTTGCCAGCAAGGAGGACACCACATTTTTCAAGTAAGAGCTTGGAGGACTGGATTAAGAACCAGCAAAACAACAGGGAATAGTGCAATGCTGGAATCTGGCAGAGCGAGCCTGGTGGTCGTGCTTCTACTCCCGCATTTATTGAAGGTGTCTGTGTAAGAGGTCAAGACATGAGCAGCACAAGAGTCCTCTTCTTAGAAAGTCAAGATGACAGGCCATTTCGGTAAGTAAAAATGTGTGTTCATGGTCAGCTGAGATCACCCACAGCTTGTTTTGCAGCTGCTGCTTCCATCTTACGGAAACTTATGGAATACACACGTACTAAGAGCAGCCACTGACCTTGCCATGACTTGGAAGGATTTAACATGATAATCACACCTATTTCACATTGAGAAGAATACAAAAATAGGCACAAACCCCATGTTGCCAAATGTGCAACAAATACGGCAGACATCTCAGAGGACAACATTCTTCGCTATGACACGAGTCATTCCAGTACACTTTGTACAAATAACTCCGTGCCAAACAACAACATAAAAGTATATTATAAAGCAAGGACTACACTCAAAAGACTGCAAGAATCAAGTCAATACTCTTTTGCCAGAAGAAGTTCAGAGGGTTTATATAGCCTTTAATGAACTTAAAGTTATGTTTGATTTGCCAGGTCTAACTACAAAGACGATATCAAAGGAAGAGATGTATAGAATATGGTATTATACAGAAAAATCCTCTCTCAGCCTACTTAGAACCTCCAAAGTCAGTTTTTACACACCAAGCAGACAAATGACTGAATCAGCAGCTAACTTCCTAGAGATGATCTTTCTCAAAGATGCTCTTCCCTTTCTCCTCTGTCCTCTGACACAAGTGGGACACCCAAGTTTAGGTTCCACCTTGGCATAAGACCTACCTTGCTATGTAGTCCTACAAATTCAATCAATGCAGTATGCAACCCACAGTCGATGACAGTAGCCCCACAAAAGTCGACTTTGAAGAATTAAAACCTATGTAATGCCTAAGCACTTTATTATCTCTCTTCATTTTTCAATGAGCGTTACTCTCTAGAGCTTTTTAGAGCCTACTGCGTATTTTCAGACCTTTAAAAAGCCATTCACCTTCATATGTACTCTTTTTAATGGAGAAAATCATGATCTGTCACACAAATCTCCTCATGACTTCTTGCTTCATAATTCCAAGCCTTACTCCTCCCACTTGTAATAAACCAGGATAACGTTACCTACACTATAAACTTTGTAAACATCTTGCAAGTCACTCTGAGGTTGAAAAGCACATTAGAAACAGCATCCCTAGGCCATTCACCACACCAGAAGCAGCATAACACCTTTATTTGACAGCTAAAAGTTAGTTCCAGCCCCCATGAGATTAAGACAATCAGTACTTTTGGGGTTAAATATTCAAAAAGGCACTTGGGAATTTTCAGGTCCCCACCTTAAAGAAGCACCTGCTAACTGCCTGTTCTTGGAAAAGCAGCCACCAAGGTGCCTCAACCTAAATCACTACTCACTTGATATGCATCATTTAGAGATTTCATTAAGCTGAAAGACTCATGCTACATCTCAATTCCGATATCATTTAGAACAAGTTTGATTCACATTGCACTCAGCAGAAGTCTAGCAGACGATCCAAAATTTCAAGGAAACCTATTTTTCCCCACATGCAAGAAGAACTCCGAGTTATTTATATCTGGCAGAAGAAAGCAATGAGACACTCAGCAGTTGAGACCGAAACTGCAATTCAAGAGATTGCATTTAATCAAAACTCACTGCTCGATTCACTGAATTCTTCCTCCCTTATGCTTGAAAGCAATCAGATAGCACGGCAATTGAACAGTATTTCATTGCTACAGCTAGAAAGCCTGGGCCATGTAATGCTACTGAATCTGAACAGACTTTAAGGATACACTTTGATGGAAAGTGGATAGATATGTGCTGGGCTAACTTATCCAAACCTCGTACCAGCAGCGAGGACAACAAATCACCATTTACACAGTGCAGCAATGGAATCTCACACATGTCCACATGAGAGGAAAGGAAGGCAGAACCTTGCCAGACTGACAGATTTTGCCACTAGAAGTGTTCCTTCACTACTTGGAGGTTATAATCAAGTGTCAGAGCAACACTGAGCCCATGGGATTGACAAAGGAGGAAAGGGAGAACTGGGAAGGACCACACATGGTTGTCTCAGGCACTTCTTAATAAGTCAAATCCATTTGGATGACTTTTCATGATTAGATAAAAACAAAATCCTGGTCGTCCTCATTTTTTAAGATTATTTTTAGTTTATTATTCTGTTTCAGCAAATCCTTTTCCTTGCCCTACAAATATGTATGCTCTACAGCCTGAGAAGTAAAGTAGTTTCTTTGCACATGGAGATCAAAGGGAAACCAGCAATGGGAACCTGAGGCTTACCACAGGCTTCTAACAAAGTCTGTCCTTATCTTGCATTAATTATTATAGACTTATCCCAGTGTACTTCAATTTAGCAAGGTAATTATGCTTATCCCTAACCTAAATCACATGACTAATACCACTCAAGTCCGTGCCTTTTCGTGTTCTTGAACATGAATTCTGAGTCCTAGATGGAGGAGGAGCTGGGCACCATGCACTGCTGCTGCCATGTCCTTTCAAACCAGGAACAAGAAGCACATGCCTTGCCCTGATGGCCATTTTCACCATCTATATGTAAACCACGTGCAGCTCCCTTGACCCTCTGAAAGACGCGACATGCGATTTTGTTCACATACGAATTTCCACATGCAGTTCACAGAGTGAGAAAATACGTTCTCACCTTGGCTAGAAAAATCACTTTCTTATCTTGCAGGGGGCTTGGAGACAAGGGATTATGGTCTGAGGTTCAAAAACAACTATTTTCAGAATATCTTCACGTATATGACATATTTAGCATATGACAGCAGTGCATGGAATACAAAAAACTCCATGCCATTTCATTTGGGACAACTTTTCTGGTCTCGAAGTAGTTACTAAAAATGGATCGAATGGACAGTCAGTAAAATAATCGAAGCAACATAAAAATGCAGCTTTGGAAGTAATTTTTATGAGCAGGTCATGATAGAATTGATTTTTTTCTTTTACTTTTTATTTTTAAGCAACTGCCCTGATGGAAATTTAGAACATCTCAAACAGGTAACTGAATTCCCTTCTGAAAGCCATCTGTGCATTCATGACACTGGATTATTGACACAAAGTGTTGGCTTATTTAGAGACAGCAACATCTGGCTTGCTGATATGAGCCAAAAATACATTTTTTCTTTTTTTTTTATTACACAACTACATCAATGGTTATATTGGTGATGTAAATGAGCTGGGTAATTTCTTAGTATTATGTTCCCTGCTGAGCAGTGGTCACCTGTGGCTACCACTGTAGTCAAGAGAGAGACCAGCTTTTCCAAAAAGTCAGTCAAGGCATCTACAACTTAGCTTTTACTCATTCAGTATTAAAACACATTAATTTTCCCGTGTCCTCAAAATCTCGGCTCCTAATATGCCATTGTTTTTGCACTGACAAAATGATGTCTTCATACCACCGCCGCGGAAACAATCGCCGGGTTTTGACAGATGGATGGAGGGAGAAGCCAGTCTGGTGTTATGTGGAAAGTACGTCAACTGAATGTTCCTGCTAAATTGGGCCCCGGTGGAAGAATTGACAATGTTTCCTTTACACTGCAGCGTTACCTGTTAGAATGAGCATCCGCGGTGATGACGGACTCACTCACACATCACAAGCTCATCGTCCCCAGCCGCCTGTGCACGTGCCCGCCTCGGTAACCGTCAGTTGACGATCGTGAGGGCTGGAGACTTTTGGAATGATATTCCAGTCTTAACGTCACGCAGTAAAGAGAAGGATGAGGTGAATTTTGTGGCCAGGGAAATACTGGATGCACATGGCCCTGCAGGAAAGGGGACTGAGTTGCACTGCCATTGGTAGAGGTGAAGGGAGTTTATTCTGTCCATTTTACAACAATAAAACCTCATTAGGTTGGATTAGTCATGGCTTCAATTGGATTGTTTGCTACTGCTAGCATACAACTGAGGGCAGGGCTATCCAACACCATCAATCCAAGGGAGAGCTAGGTCCATAGCTTACTTTATTTCAGCCTGTAAAATCAAATCCTGCCCTGACTTATGCTGCTGTAAACCCACAGCAACTCAGCAAAACTGTTGTGGGCATACACCCAAGTACATGAAGATAATAGCTGACCTGAGAAGTTAAAGATCAGGGGCAAACTCTTTACAACTTTTAATAAGTTCAGCAGTTTGACTCGGAACACAGAGCCTGATTACATTACAATTACATTAAACTAAAACCAAGCAAACAAAAAATAGGGAAGGGGTGGCTTTGCTGACAATGTGCTCCACAGGTTTGGGGAATAAAGCATCTCTTGTTCAGTGAAGAAAAATCATTTCACCATGTCTCAGATGTTTGGTGACGATGTTCCTCATTTAAACACATCCTATCAAGACACTTCCATGGTCTTTGCATCAGTGTTAAGCACATATGTGAGCCTGGAGTAAAGTCCTGCTCATTTACTATTTGCTTGGTTTGGAAGTTCTTATATTTGAAGGAGATGAGAAGGTTACAATGTTTTTTGTCCTAGAGGAAAACAAGATTTTCAGCTTCTAATGAAAAATAAATGACTCAGTGATGGGGTACAGTACTTCTCTTGTACTATGATTAACTATTGTCAAGAGCAGAAAGCATAAAAGCAGATATTTTTGTTGCAGTTTAACTGTGACATCCATCAGCAATTTCTGCCAATTATCCCTTCAGTGTCTATACACAGCCGTTCACTTCAAATCAGCGGACAGCAACTTCACTTACAATTAGAAATCTCAACAACTTCCATGTGTCCTCCTATCCCTGCTATACAGTGAACTAAGAGGCAACAGAGGGAATAAGTAACTTAAATTTCACATCCTATAACTTAGTGCCTGATCCAGGGATGTGTCACTCTTCATGCTTGCACGTAATTACCCTCCCAGATGAGTAGTTTCAGCCTAATTGTCAACAGAGGAAATCCAGGTTAGACAGTCCAAAAAACTCCCTCTCCCATACACAGCAGTCATCTCTTGTGCTTTGGTATGAAATCTCATCCACGCAGCTCCCCACTTCCCACTCCTCTGAACACCACCACTGCTCCAGATGGGGACAGACCCAACGATGCTGATGGCACAGTCTCTTCCTGTTACACCATCCAGTGCTCGGGGAAAGACCATCCTCATGTCCCACATCACACATGGGGAGAAGGAAAGCTCTGACCGCCGTGACCATTAAAATGTCTGAGAAATGGTCTCACCTCAGAGACAAACGAGAAATACCTGTAAGAGATGGTCAAGGTGTAGCTGACTCTGCCTTACAGGAGGGATGACACAGATAACTGCCTGAAGAAACCTTCCATCTCCTTGGCTTTATGATAGTAATGGTGTTGGGACTTAGTCCCAAGGTGCCAACTTCTCCTGATTTAAGATCCAAATGGCTGAACAATAACGCCATGGACCTTGATTCCTCTTATAACAAAGATCTGGAAAAGAAGCACAGCAATCTAAACAAATACATAAACAGCAAGAAAACATGACAATAACTGGACAGATTGAGGATGCACCATTAAATCAAAGAGAAAAGATGTGCCCAACTCTTCCAGCTGCAATACCGTAAGTTTTGGGCAAAAGAATATAAAGAGCTAAGGAGCAGGCGATGACTGCATCTGCATCTAACACCATGGGATCTGGCAACTTAAGGGATTCAGAATTAAAGTAAACCAACTGGAATCAGGCAGGACCATCTCTGCATTGCCCACACCAGTTGTGAGAACAACCTGGGATTCCACTTGGTCCTGGCACCCGCAGCATGTATTTGCTCACAGATTCTTTGGTTGCCACGCAGAGGATGGTTTTTGGACTACACTGCCAATATGGAAGCTACATGATGCTACTGTTCCAGTGCCTGATACGACCTGCTAGATGAAAACTGCAGTCAAGAGCATCAGTGACATCTATTCATATAAACTTCAAGGTCTATGAAAAGCCCCAGAAAGATAAAATGCAGCTTTTGTGCACACTGGCTGTGCTAGGAATGGAAAGACGGTGAGGTCTGCACACAAAGTAAATGCAAATGAACCACGTTATTATTACAAGCAGTAGTAGTAGTAATAGAGATAATAATGAGATTAACATGCATATATTAAAGAATCAAGGAGCTTCCATTTATGTTCAATACAGCCAGGTGATGTAGGTAGATATATATATATGATTTTTCACCTTTTGCAGATAAGGAAAATACTAAGTAGTTGCTAAATAATGCTCATGCAATGGTTGATCCTCATCTCCTTGGATCTCCACAGGTGGCTGCCAGTCACTGAGACTGCGGTTCCTGTATTAACTGCCAATATGCTTCATGCCTTGGCTTCTGCACATGAACTTGATACAACACTTGCAAGTCTGTACGTCCGTCTTTCTGCACATCAGCCACGTTCTTCTTATGAAGAACCTGGTCTGAGATGGATGCTCCCCGTGCAAACGAGGGAATACGACGGGCATGGCCTGCGCCCAGTGCTGTGCAGGCTGTAACAACCGTTACGTGCGACAGCTGCAACCATAAACAAAACGGAAACAAAGCAAACGAAAAAAGACCTTGGCAAGAAGTAACTCTGCATCTTGCTGTCCAGCCAAGCTAAGCCCATGCCAGCAGATGATTCCAGACCATGGGGACTGACCCAATCTCTGCTGCAGTTCCTGGGAAGATCAACTGATGTTAGTGAGCTTTGGCTCAGCCTCCAAGGAGGTAGTTCCACACTAGACTACTCTGTGAGGAGGAGGGATCTTGACCACCAGATGTTTTCATTGAGGTGAAGCCAACACATATCTGTGTGAGGGAATCCCTGGCAAGCGTTTCTCCCCTTATTGCATCTCAGGAGCAAGGACTTTATTTTAAGCTTTTGCTTACATTAACAGTCCTTGATAACAGCAGAGACCGTCTCATTAAAAACTTCTGAATGAGTCCCTTGAACATACATTTACAGGGACACCTTCCACTGCAACAGGCCTACATGAATTTCTTTTCCCCAAATACACTTGACCCAACACCAGCTCAAGTCAACTGCAGGATCCGTTGGCCTGAGATCAGACCAGATCTTCACCACTTCAGCAGTGACTAAGCAACAGATAAACACAAATCATTTGATTCAAAGCTGCACACTACTCTATTAAAGAAAGCCTCCATTATACACTTTGTAATAAATCATATGAGACGTGCCTCCAATAGTTTCACAATTTATAGTGTAAAAATAAACGTTATGACCTCCTATAACAAAAAAATCCTTTGAAAACTAATCTTGTCATTGCTAAAATGTAGTGACATTTCCAAAAAGAAATTGATATTCTGAATTAAACTCTCATTTTTACTTTCACTGCAGTAAATCAAGAGTAGCTTCAACGAAAACCATGAGGCTGCTTTGACATAAAATTGTTGTGAAAGGAGTTTAGACCCCTGGACACTCCAGAAATCATTTGCATTTCATTATGAAATAATGATATCACCTGTACTTTAAAAAATACAATAAATCCAAGGTGGTTCATGGGTCTCCAAAGATCGAGTGTAGAAGCAGCCAGCACACTGACACACAACTCAATATCACACTGCTCATATTTATCTCCTGCACAAACTATTGCCTCTCCTGTTTGATGGGTGCCTCCAGAAAGTGATTCATTGCAGCTCCCTTAGATACCAATCTTAGGAGATGAATCACCTCTTAGAGGTGTCCAGCTCTCCTGCTGACTCTGGGAAGTTCGGAAACCTTTCTTAGCACTTACCGAGCCTTACACTTAGATGCATCTGGATGAGTCCAAACCTGACTGTCTCCGGCTCAGCCCATGGCAGTACGTGCTCGAAACACATGCTTCAATTTCCTTGCCTGACTTAGAGCCTAATTAACCACTTTCGAGGAAGGGTAAGTTAAAAAAAAACATTTTAGAGGTCCGCAGCTGGGGCAAAAGTAAGTATTTATCGCAGTATTGCTGCACTTTGTAACCCCAGGAGATACTTCTGACTGTTTTCTCCACTGCCCGTAGGGTAATCGCTCCCACAGGTCTCACCTCTGCCTTTCCATGACGGCACATTTGGGATAAGTCTCCTTCACCAGTGTCCATTCAATCCATCGCATCCACACCGTCCTCTTGCTGTAGCTGATGCCACACTGGGGAGCGACGGCTGGTCAGACCAAGATGAAGACACGTCCTCAAACATTTTTGGTGGTTGTGGGTCTCAGCTTGACACACACCTCGCATCCTCCAGAACCACTCGGCCCACGCGCCAACCCTTCTCGGCAACTGTCTCTGCCCCACTTCTTTCTAGGTGAGCAGCGTGTTCCGACCAGTGATCTGCAAACATTTGGTGCCTCTTTACTACTGAAGAAGTCTTCTCACCTGGATTTCACCCCACTATCCAGGAGTTTCTGTGGTTCTACCAGAAGACATCTAGGCAGTCACCAACCTCAAGTGCGTGAAAAATACCAACACAGAGCGCACTGCTCCCCTGCTCTGCTCCTCGTGTACGGGCTCAGCACCCAGGCTGCTGCAGCATCTCTTCCACATGCCCTCCCCATGCCCGGGAAGGAAAGGGAGGACAGGCACAGCGCTCTTGGGAAGCCAGTTGTCCTATCCCATTAGGATTCTTTAGGAATCCCTGCTTAAATCTTTGCTGATCTGTAAAACTGGCTGCACACATTCCCATTTAATGTATGGGTCCAGTATTAGTTCAGCTTGGCCAGCTTCATCCCCGGCAAGAACCTTTCCATTTTCAGCCTGTCGGATATGACAAGTGCTGTCATGTAGTCACTTCCAGTCTATTGCCCTTTCTTCTTACCGCAACTGGATTCTCCCTCCCTGAGGAAACAGGCAGCACAATATTTGACACTTCTGCTGTTGCAGCCCAGCATGGGGAGAAGGTTAAGACTGGACTAACAGAGGCACCTGACAGCAGCAGACTGGTTAAGCTGGAGGCAACCACAGCCTGTGAGCTGTCTTAGACCCTACAGGGTAGGGACAACGTTTAGTCCTCTGCATTCACCGCCTGGTGTGATGTGAGCCCAGTCAGTGCTGGGAGCTCTACAGGAATAAAGAAGAGCAAATCACCCCATTTAACCAGCACAGTGAGCCAGCTCGCCCAGCCATAACGCTGCACCTTTAAAAATAGGTGAGCGCACGAATTACAATATCACACATCCTAAAATCTGGTGCTGTGCAACTTTGATGGACCAACACAGGTGGCAGCTCCTTCAACTTTCTTTAAGGTATTTTTCCCCTCAGGAAAGAAACAGCAGGTAACTGCCAAGCCTGCAGGATTCTCAGTATCACACCTACATTCTCAAGAAAAATGACACAAACTATCTGCTCTATTCAAAACCCAGCCCCATTTGTAATTTAAGCCAGGTAGACTGAAGAACCGAGAGTCACGCTCTGCTGACAAGCACTGGACCGTGTCTCTTGCTTTGTTTATATCCTGGATTTAGCGCTGAATTTAACTTACAAAAAGGAATCACATTCTCATTGCTGTCTGCCACAACAAAGCCTAAACCAGAGGCAGCACACACTTTGCAATTTTACAGCTCAAATATTCTTAACGATGCACCTACACATGGTAAGAAAAGAGTTAATTTCTGGCAGAACAAGCAACTTGGGAAAGTACCAGGCAACTCTTTCAAACATCTGACACAATATAATAAACTTGCCACAGTGCAGTTAAAGCCTGAGATTTCTACAGATATTTAAAACAAAAACTTGGACCCAAACATTAGGAATATTTTTAGAAAAGCTTTCCTTTCAACCTTTGATTTATATCACACATATACCCACTGTATATTTTCCGCATGCCGAGCTTTATATCTGCATCACAGCTATGAGCGCAGCCGTATCTTGCGCTGGACAACATCACCACATTTCCAGTGGACACAAAAGTGTGATGGGAAGTTGGCAGGCACTCTGCAAGAAAAGAGGCTGTCACGTCCAATCCAGAGTACACAACAGATTTCACAATTTCTATCCTGTGGGGTTTTGCATTAAGGAAATGCTTTAAACTGACACTTTTGAAAAAACAAAGGAGGGGGGAAAGCAGTTTAAGGGAAGGATTGCTATCTCAAGCGGAGGGACGGTGTCTCCGTCTTTAAAGCAAGAAAGATAAATCTAGAGCACAATATTAAAATACTACAGAAAAATTGATAATATTATATGGACCTAATTTCACATCACTTTAAAAGCCAGAATTGAAGTGCAACTTTATCAGCTGTTCACATTTCAGCATTAGTTTCTTCACCAGAGATCATTCGCACAGCAGTTGAACACAAGCAACAGAAATTTAACTGCACTTATCCCAGATGATATTAAAGTGCTAAAAATTCTATCCAAGCATTAGTTACCCTAAAAATACACACTCATACACATATATTCACATCAGTTTGCATGGAACAGAGCAAAAAGAGCACAAGAAGTAAATTCCTGCCTAGGGTTAGATATACAGGGAAAAAAAAGCATTTACCGTCCAGCACAGGCGAATTTAATTCAGAAACATCGTAAGATGGTAATGGTGCCACTCTCGCCGAATGTTTCTTCATCCTTTGCAACTGCTCTCCTACTCACATGCTCACTTTGTCTTTAGTCTGCATTGCTTTTGGTCCCGAGAACTACAGTAAACAATCGGCTATGGCTGGTGGGTAGATGTTGTTCTGGAGATGCTGCAGTAGGCTATGAGTACTGATTTGCTGTTTCCCTGGGAAACCATTTGCAACACGTTCAAACAATGCTTGACCTCCGCTAACACTTTTCCTTCATTCAATTGTTAAGCACGGCAGGTAACATATATTTATATTAGCTAGGGCGCTTCGTAAACTTGAAATGCGCGGCAGCCCCTTTGCATGAAAGCAAGGATTTCATCAAATATCTGTGCTGTGTTAGCAAAGCAAACGGGAGGCTTCTCAGACAACTGCAAGGGAATTATGCAACGCAATTTTCTGGTTCCTTACACTATGACAATATATGGATGATTACAGTAATTATTCTAAACAAACTTTGAATAATGCAACTCCTATAGAGCTGCTAAAAAAAATTGGCAAAAGAGCTGCTAACTTCCAGCTCTGCACCTGATAACAAAGCAATAGTATTGCAGGAGTCTTTTCTCTTTAGTGTCCTGCAAAAATTGTTACAACCAGAATATATATATATATATGCTACATTTGGTCTAAATTCTCTCCTCACTTCCCTTGAGGCAGCTAGGACATTTTTGTCCCTCTCTCCCTGGCATCTTCTCTCTCTTCTATTCCCTTTTTATTACTATTATTTATATTACTGGAAGTTGTTCACTCAGAGCAAGGAGAAAGTTTCACTGAGCAAAAGAGTGACAGCCCATAAAATTTCTGCAACTCTAAGAAAATCCCATCCACTTGTGCAACCCGCCACATTGCTGGGGGCTTTCTTTGCCAACACCTCTTAAACAGCCCTGGCTTGAAAGCTCTTCACCAAGAGAGCTACTGTCAAGTCTTGCCCAAGAATTTGAAGGTAGAAAGCTTCACCATTGATATTCAAGGTATTTATTATAGGAATTAGAAAGGAAAAGGACAGAAAGGCAGTGTAGTCCTACCAGAATCTGCTAGCAAAGCTGGTGAAGTTTTAAGGGCAACAAATAAATAGCTTTCATCTATAGTTTTTGTGCCTCTGACAGCAACTGAGAGTGGGAATTCCTGGCCTGGGGCTCTGTCCTCCATCCGCTACTCTACCACCAAACAGGGAGAAGTTATTGGCTGTAAGGAAGGCCATAAATTCATTTGAAAAGGATCGAGAATGTCACATGCTGGGCTTCCTACTGGGATGTCACATGTTTTACGCAGTAAATAAGTACCGTGTTTGGCACATGTGTGCAAGGACTGTTCCCTTCACTCCCCCTAAGGAGTCAGGACACATGGAGGAGGAGACGGGAGGAAACAGTCACGGATGGATCATCCTTCGGGTGCAGCCCCAGGAGAGCCTGGCACATGCGAGAACTGACCTACAGCATCCGAATGGATGAGGTGCCCTGTGACTCCACTGTACCCAGAGGGGTAGGAAGTGATTCTTGGGTCTCTGGGGCAGCCAGAACAGCTTAGAACATTATCTTAAATGTATGACCTTGCCCTCCACATCCCTTTAAAGCTGCCCTCTTATTCCTCCTTGGGAGAGTGACCTGCACTCTTTAGTACTAGGGGTGTAGTTCCACCATAAGGGAGATAATGGTTAACCCTGTGGAAGGGAAGGACAAAGCACCTCATCATCCCCTCTCTCAGGACCATCCTGCCCCAGTGTTGAGTACTTGGGACACAGTACAGGGAAAAGAAATGGTTACAGACAGCTGCCTGGTTTTCCACCCAGCATGTCCTCTCTCCTGGAAGGCTTGGAGCTCTCCTTTAGGATGTCGGTTATACCTCCTGTGACTGATAAAGCTCTCCACCATGACAGTCGCACTGCATCGCATAAAACTAAACAGCTTTTACTGCTTATCTGCATTCAGAGGATTTCCAGGATTGTGTTAACAACCACCATTCCAAAGAAAATTACTTTCCCAATTTGCAGAAGGAATTTTATTCTCCCCTCCAAAGTGCTGAGAGTCAGCAGACTTTGTGATAGAGTAATCACCAGTCAAGTAATTGCTGGCTCCACAATCACAAGGCTATCTATTACTACATGTCTAGTCCTTGAGCATTTATATAATATAAACAACATAATAATATAACACAGAGATTGTTTTTTAGAAAACCATTTCTGCAAATAGGAGCTTATAATGGAATCATTAACGAACCTTAACAATGGTGAGGATGAAACGCATGAGACAATGTCAAGCAATTCGAGACATCACTCTCAGACAATTTCAACATTAACAGCAGAACGTGATTGCATCTAAAATTTGCTGCACTTTTTTTTTTCCAAGGGAAAATCAGCCATCACTTCAACACTGTAAAACAAAAACCATATTCAAATCCACTCTTTCAAACACCTATCCCAGCAACCAATGCTTTATGCAACGGTTACAAGAGAAATGAATATGTTTGTGATTGGCACATATAACTGCCATCAAAGACTGCAGCTTGAAGAGCATCAGCTTCTCTGGCTACACAAGCATGAGCTTTGGCCATCTGTTTCTGCTTCTACTATGAATAGCTGATTGCATTTCTGTACAAGATGCTATTCATATAGGTCCTCTGATCCTTTCTATGTCCTCTCTATCTCCACTCTTAAGTGCACTGAAGAAAAGAATAAAATAATATGGAGTGGAAGCGAGAGAAGCAAGCTCTGTCACTCTCTTCTGATGCAGAGACACAAATCCACGCACAAGCAGAATATGATGTCCAAATTTACCAGGACAGCATGATAGTTACTCCACAAACGGCAAGCCAACACAAAATCTGTGGTCCTGTGCCAGCTTACTCATATTTGTGCAAGGCACCACAGTGGGAAAACATAGGGTTTCCCCCCAACATTCATCAGTGACCTAGTTCCCAGGTACCTTTAAAGCAGATCTTCATATTTTGTTGCTTGCTTCAAGTTCTGCCCTTTCAGTCTGCAACATGTTAAAGTTTTCTTATTTGCAGGGAGTCGAAGCTCTGTGATACCTGGAAATCTGGCTTCCCTGACCATGAGCTCCAGGTCACCATCGGCAGTTTAGAATTAACAAAACTCAGTGCACCACATAATCAATCTGCACATCCAACTATTTTCACTCAGAGAGTCGCTATTTATCAAAGTAACATGCAGCATGAATTATAGCAGTGTAGATTATACAGTGTAACTATCCAGCCTACATGACAACCCAGGCTGCAGACTCGCAGCCTCCGCATCTGTTCCTAGCTAAGGCAAGCCCTGTTAAGAGACTAAGCAAAACTCTCGAAACAGAAGTATCCGTTCCCTTGCACTAGTTTTATTGTAGAAGGTAGTCATTTAATAAGGTGTGCCTCAGGAGATAGTCCTCCCCCCCCAGCCAAGATCCCAGTGGTCAGAGCTCTCGGAACCGGACCCCGATTGCTTCCTCCCACCCTTTCGGTGCCGGCACAGAGCGTGCTGCCTGCAGCAGTCTCTGTCCCCTGGCTCTGTAAATATTAATCCAGACAAGGGCATGGGGAAGCTGCATGTTCGCTGACTCACTAACCAGAGAGCAAAGCAGCGCTGGGAGCGGAGTCAGAATTAGAGAGTGCTGAATCACATCCACTAACAAGTACTCCGCGCTCACCACAGGGAAGGGCTGATGCACATACACTGTGCTCTTGGCTTACAACATCTCTGGTTGCAGTAGTTAAGTATTCAAGGGACCCGCTGCAAAAGTAAAGGCTAGTCACTCTTCTTCACTGAAGTTGCAGCTTACATCAAAAGCCATAGCTGAACTCCAGGTAACCAGGGATTTATCTTGAGTCTCGGCCCCACACGAGGGGCTCCAGCCACAGATGTACTCAGCTTCCGCTGACAAAACTGACACGAGAGAGCAAAATCATTTGGAAGTTTTTCTTGTGGTAAGATGTAAAGGACAAGGTCTCCATAAAAGACACTACACCATCTCATGTTGCTGGTTGGTTGTGAAGTTACAGTCCTGATCAATGAACAAACTGCACTATGTCAGGTTCGGTTGGGGGAGATTTTTTTCCCTATGGGAAACAATTAATAACCACAATTATAATATTAATATAATCCCAACAATGAGTGACAGAATATCTGATCCAGAGAAGATGACAAGTGTGCTACGGCCCCTGGGAGACAGAATCATTTCAGCTAACAGAAGAGAGCTGCACAAGTACATGAAACACTTAATTTCCACACTGATAACGGGATTCATCTCACTTGCCTTCGGACACCAAGTCTGAACCAGCTACAACAAAATCTCTTCCAGGTGAATGGTGGGAAACTGTTAGGGGGCCGGTTAGCTCAGTCAGTTGAGCATAGCGCTAACAATGCTAAGGTCGCGGGTTCGATTCCCATTTGGTCCCCACGTGTTGCCTGATCTAGTCGAAAAGTGGCATCCCTGGTGGCAGGGAGGCTGGATTAAAATGATCTCTAAGGTCCCTTCCAGCTTAGGCCATTCTATGATTCTATGATAAGCCCAGAAGACAACTCATCTGGACTCTCTTAGATGTCTGCTGTAAACTGAGATGAGTAACTGTTTGAAGGTACCAACTACGCCAGTGGTGAGATGACATGCTCACACCTCGTCATCCCACTTTTAGACCACCTCAGTTAGGGCAGATGCTCGCAATGGGAAACACTCTGCGTGATTGACTGATAAAGGATGAAAGTATTTTCTTTGACTCTAATTTATTTAAAAAAATCCCAAACTGTTGTCTTCATTTGTTTTGAACACCGCTTGTTTCAAGATCCGTTTGAAATCCGCTTTGCATACATCCTTGCAGCTGACAGTTTGGTCCATTCCCAATCACTAGATTACAAAACTCTCGTAAACATGACTTTTATTGGTTCTTCCAGGCTGAGCATGTGTTTTAAGATGACAAGCTAAAAGGCCATTATCAGGTTCATTTTATCCTGTTGGAATATAAATTAGATGCAAGGTGCAGAAGAGACAGCCAAACTGAGATCAAAACAAACTCATCCTGCAAAAAAAGATCTTTATGTACAGTGAAGTCAAAGCTTTAGTTTGAACTTCTACCTTGCTTCTAGCAAAATCAGAAGCATACAGGAAATGTTACTTGATTCAGACAACAAACTCCACCTGTAACAACTTCCAAGGCTCACAGAAAAAAAAGAACCGTACATCTCACTGCTGCGCCCAGTCACACCATACGGATTTTGAGGAATCAGATCCTGAATTCCTTACTCTGTTTTAACTCTCACTGGTGTAAATACTGTTGGACACCTCTGCTCAGCTACCCAGAATATCAGCTCTTCTCTGCTAAGCATCCCGTTAGCATGTCCCAGGCATACCTTTTCTCCCCATGCTGTCTGCGGGAGCGATGACTGTCTCTGCACACATCCAGTAGCTACATGACTAAACACAGGACTCCACCACAGAGGAATGGCATTTAATTGTTCCCCAAGTGTAAATTAACGAGCATCCACAAGCCCATAATCAGGTGAAGCAGGAGAAGCAGGGCTGCGCAGTGCAGGGCAGCCCCAACTCAGAGTATTTAAGTGCTTGGAGGGTCCCACTCACTTGTTTAAACCTGTCATGTTCCTGGTGGGCAGCATAAAAATCACCACATCGGCAACGGCTGAGTTCCTGTTGGTCTTCTCCGGAACTTCTGTCCCAAGAGCTGGAGCCAGGTGAGTGACCCAACAATGGCATTTCAGCCTGGGAGCTGCTGCTCCCAACTATCACTTGGTTTGTGGTAGAAAGACTGCCTTAACCTTGTCTTCTCTAATAAACAGGTACAGTTTATTCAAGAATATTCATACTGAAGGCACGCTAAAGCCTCGTGCCTCCTGTTCACCAAGGCAGAAGCTGAACTTTATCCAGATTTACTGGTATTCTGCAAATACCAAGAAGAAGAGTACTCATTACCTGCTAAAATCTCACCTAATAACTGCAGGAAATACCTACTAAATCTGAAGAGATTCAGCCCCCCCTTGGGGGCTGAATGTTTATACAACAATCTCTAGCTCATGTTAACATGGGTGGTTCTTTTCAGTAAATCACCCACTCTGTTTTTTAATAACATAAAAACGCAAGTGATCTAATTTTAGGCTTCCCAAGCAGACAATTTCCAGAAATAAGATTGATGGGACCAGCTAAACATCCACTCAAAGATGACAATCGGGAGATCTGCAGCAGTACTCAGCTGTTATCCACAACAAGAAAGCTTCTCCCCTCTGCCACAAGCAAAGGCATTTTCAGTCCCATCAGAGCTCAAGTTGCTGCTGATAACTTGCGGACATCTTGACTTGCTGCTGGCTCCCACACCGCTGTGAAACCAGTTCAAAACCACTCAGATCACTGGCAGCCAGATCCTGCACATATCTCAAAAGCTCCAGTTTTGATGCTACCAAGTGGGGAAGATGTTACTCATCACTACAGTATGCTGTTTACCAACAAACCCAAAGTGTCTGATCGTTCCCCTACCCCAACATCAGCACACGCACCCCCAGAAATACTCCCCTGGCTTGGAAGTACTAACATCTTCTACTGCAGTGCTTTTAGAAAGCTTTTTATTTGCTATATGATTTTACAGACCTGACAACTAGTGTTTCCCTGGGAAGCACAGGAATTAAAATTTCAATGAAAGTAAAATTCGGATTTCCCTTATTCATCCGACTTTTGAAACATAAACTATCCACTCGCAATGATCAGGAGATGGATGCTAACATTTCTAGTGCAAGCAGTAGAGCTTCTTAGTTTTTTTATTCTGTTTTAACATGAAAGTATTATATAGTAAGAAATATTAAACTTCTAAAGCAATGAAACATATAAGGAAAAAATAGACTGTCAGCATGGAGAGCTGTTCTTCAATTTTAATACATCATTCAGCATTTCACGGAAACAGCAAATATATCAACTTAGATGCCTCTTCAATATTTTGACAGCAGAAGAAACAAGACATAGCTTGCAGGTTGGCATAAATATTAGAAGTTACTTCTAACATTAGAAACTCATTCATATTTACAGGGAAAAAAAAAGAATAAAAAAACCCTGTTCGATGAAAAACCACAAAGGACTCAAGAGGAACTTTTCACCTGTTACTAGCCTCAGAGCCTCTGCCAGGTTGAATGGATCCTGAATCAACAAGACTAAATGCATTTAGCACTCCATCATAAATTTCAGTTTAGGGGCTTTACCAACAGCCAGGCCTAACGAAGAGTTTGTGGGGAACACAGAGGAAACCTCTTCTGTAGCATGGCACAGACTTTTTTTGAGACACTGGAGCTCACCAGACTCCCTACAATACAGCTCTGGGTAGCCTTCAGCTACCATCACCCCCATCACAAATCACCTGAATTTCAAACTCTTGCCAAGTTTAACGGATTAGGAGAAAGGTTCCTACTTCAGACTGGCTGCTCTGAAACTCCCTGGCAGTAAAACACAGCACAAGTAGACAACCGACACATAGTCTGCTCAACAACAGAAATAAATCGTGTATCAATTTCAAATAACCAATACAGACATTCTAGAGAGAATAGTAAAATCAGGCACCCAACACTTACATTGTGGGTTTGTTTTCTTTTTTTTTTTCTCCCGAGAGAAACAGCTTAGATGTAATTGCATATCAGATAATTATTTGCCTCGCCGATGTCTTGCTAACAAAGCTGCCACGAGTGAAATAAGCTGTTTCTGTTTTCTGGTTCTGCAACTATGAAGTGTCTCTTCTTCACCACAAGAGAGCATTTGAATTGAGAAAACGTCCATCTTCTGTAGTGCATGTCAGCGAGACAGCAAATCAGTTCTCATACCTGTTATCTTTTGGCTAGCCAGCAGTTAGATGGCTTGGGGGAGTTTTCAATATCGTAATCAGAATAGCATAGCAGACCAGAAATCCAGGGCTAGCTAGTCCCAAAACGTGGCCACTGGTATGTTCCTATTTAGGCAGGATCTGCTGTAGGGGTAGGAACTTGCACCACTCAACACTGCAACTCCTACCAGCTCAGATGGCAGCACAAAGTTCTTTGGATGAAGAAACGTAACCTATTTTTAGGACAAATTACAATATGAGGCAATGTTTTTTGTCATATTAGTAGTGCTGCATTCCCTTTCGCAGCCCCTCTGATTTTAAAGGCTGGGTGCAGAATTCAGAGAACTTCAAAAACAAGATCTGAAGCTTCAGAAAAGATCTGCAAAAGGACTAGAGTGATCAGAGGCCTAAAAAAAAAAAAAAGACCCCACAGTCTACGTGTGAAGATGGAAAGAACTGGGGCCAAACACCTTAAAGAAGACAGAGGGAAGACAGCAAGTCCTCTTCATAGAATCATAGAATGGCCTAGGCTGGAAGGGACCTTAGAGATCATTTTAATCCAACCTCCCTGTCATGGGCAGGGACGCCACCTCTCGACTAGACCAGGCAACACATGGGGACCAAGTGGGATGCATGTAAAAAGTTCCTGCACCAAAAAAAAAAAAAAAAGGGATTAATTATGCACATTTGTGCTGACAGGGTCAGGAGCAAGAGACTTGAATTGCGTTTAAGTTCAGCGGGGCAGCAGGCCAACCATTAAATAAGGAGAACAATCAGCCACTAACTGAGATGATGCCAGGTAGAAAACTCCCATCACAGGAGGGTTTTCACACCAGGTCATCCAGCACCGATGAAGTGAAGTTGTCTGTCACAGCATGAGGACAGAGAAGGTCCACTTTCTGTCATAAAATGATTGTGGTAAATCATGTTACCACTCTATATAGAACAGATCTCCAGAAGGTGCTTAATATACTCAGAAATACTGATCCTTCGACATGACTACACTTGGGTACTTAAGCCCTCCTGAGAGTAAAGGCCGTGCATTTCATTTAGCTTGTCCCATTCATTCACTCAACTTATATTTTTCAAGCAACACAAAGCTAATAACGAAAGGATGCAAATAATAAAAACTAGCTATTATTAGCTGTGCTAATAATAAAAACTAGGGTGAAGGAAGCAGACTGTGAACTCAGAAAGGATGTCAGTTAGTAGGATGCTCTGCAGAATTCCCAAATCAGCGTCCTGTCACTGCATCCATATCATTGCAAGTGGTGGTTTTATATACCACAGAAAACTCAGGACCACTGTTAAAGACAGACACAAAATGTTATAAAAAATAAGCAGGTGCCTACTGTAAGATTAATTTCCAGTAGCTCTCACAGTTAGTCATAAAAACTACCATCCCTTGGTTTCTGCTGTTTTATTTAAAAGCATTTTTATTTTTCATTTTAAATGCCAGGGTGGCTTTGCTTCTGCAAAATTCCAGCTACTTTTATTTACTGATGATGAAATAACAGCCCAAGATTCTAGCTGCAAGACATTAGCCTTACTCCACCGCTGCCAGTCCTTGGAGTTAGCACTTAAGTATCTGTGGTTGTAAAGGCTCAGCACAAACCATCTCACAGCACCCACAGAGCAAATCCGAGTCATCTCTGCTGAGTGTCAAAGCCCATCAGCAGGGGTACCACGGAGGATGCTCATGTATACCTGGTCCAGCAGAAGAGAGATGCCACGTGACTTTAATTCCTCTGCTTTTCTTCCCCGGAATTTGGGTCCACATAGGAAAAAACCAAAATAAACAAACAAAAAAACTAAACCCACAACAAACCCCTTCCCTCAAAAACAATCAAAGAACCCACAAACAACCAGATGAAAAATTCAGCTGTTACTAGTCTGAAAAATGAACAGTGCTGAAGCTCAAGAGAATTCTTTTGAACAGTAGCAACTTTTTGAATTTTCTAGCGGAAATTCTCTGCAAATTATTTGAAAGAAGAAGTAAAATCCTTGCAGTATAGAAAGTAAAAATTTTGGTAGGCAGAAATATCCAACCTTTTGTGAGTACTTCTTGCCTAATCTTCATATAATCCTCCCCAATACCTTTCAGTGTAAATCTCTGTTACGTGCAACATCTTATTAGCAAGACAATGAAGATAACACAAGAAAAGTCTACTGAGCAGCATTAGGGGATTAAGGAAGGATTAAACAGTCGTGACACAATGAAAACGTGACACAATGAAAACGTCGAAGCTCTGTATTCACCATAGTCATCTGGTTTCTTATACTCTCACTGGGTGGTTACTCAAGCCCCTGGACTGTCCTGTGGGACTGTGCTCGGTGTGACGAGTGGTGACAGGACCCAGCCGTCATCTCACGATTGGGGATGGTTTTGCAAAGTAAGAATAGGGACACACACGCTGTTCTTGGCCATATATGAAAAGCTGAGTGCACCTGCACCAGGAAATGGTTGGTAAAAGTGAAACGGGCTCTTCCTAGAGAGATCAGCTTCACTTTTTTGAGGGATAGTGATACCTTTCAATAACGTGGTTTTATGGTTACCTGAAAGATCTCTTTCCCAGAGTGGAACTGGCAGCCTCACGCACAACAAACCTCTTTCAGGGGTACTTTGACAACTCGCGCTCCCCACATGCTTCCCAGCATGGGCCAGAGAAGCAGATACATCATCACAGCAGCAGGCACTGAGGCCCAGCCCCACGCAAACCTGCTTTATCTGAGAACTGGGAGTTATTTTTATGAGTAGGCTCCTCAGCACCTCTCTCCAGTTAGAGGACTTGAAGCTGGTGGTTCAAAACAAGGTGGTTCAAAGCAAAATTGCTCCAATCAACGGTACCCCTGAGATCTCTGCTGCCTTCAAGTTCCCAGGGAAGAAATAATAGAATCATTAAGGTTGGAAAAGACCTCTAAGATCATCCAGTCCAACCGTCAACCCAACACTACCATGACCACTAAACTATGTTCTGAAGTGGCACCTCTAAATGTACCCCTGCTTTCACTGTCTCCTTAAGCAAGGCTTTGCAGGAGCTGAGATCTGGACCAGTGGGGGTCAGCAGCCATCCACAGACTTGATCTGCTCTTTACTTGAAAAAACACCACACTCTATCCTTAAAAATCAGAGCTTAATCTGAAATAAATTCCTACTCAATACTTAAAATCAAGCCTATTTACTGCAACAGAGCACAGTATTGATCTGGCACTGGTCTAACTTGTCAGAGGTAAATGAGAGCCCACAGCAAGATTCTATTAAGTTATTGGAAAGCCCATCTGCTCGTTAGGGAACGTGCTGTGCTACTAGCATTCAGTCCCCAAAACCATTAATCTGGCACCCAAGCATTCCCTCATGTCCCTTGCTGGCTAGGGACATCTTCAAGCCCAAGATGACTCTGCTCACAATGTGTCAGCATGGCTTATTAATGGGTAGGAGCTGGTGAGTCTGGTTGGAGCCAGCCCAGCACTCAGTCCTTGGGAGACTCAACGGGGAGGAGCACAGCTTTCCACAGCCTGTGGGACACAGTAACCTGCTCAGAGGCTTATTTCTAACACCTCAACATCTGTATTAAATACCTGAGGGAGGGTTGCCCCACTTTTCACAAAATATTTCAGTGCCTGGAATCCATGCCAATGAAAAGACAGGGCGTTTTTTTCAGACCTTGATTTTTCCCCTGATGCTTCTCTTGCAACGTTTTGCCCAAGCCACGCAACAAATCAGAGCACAACAGATTTTCCAACATTTCTAAACATGTGCCACATCTTGCAGCCCAGGATACGATTGGCTTAGCCCAGAAAGCCACTTATACCCTGGGCTACATCAAGAGATGTGTGGCCAGCAGGTCAAGGGAGGTGATTCTCCCCGTCTGCTCCACTCTGGTGAGAACGCACCTGGAGCGCTGCGTCCAGTTCTGGAGCCACAGCACAAGAAAGGCCTGGACATGCTGGAGTGTGTCCAGAGAAGGGCCACGAGGATGCTCAGAGGGCTGGAGCAGCTCTCCTGTGCAGACTGAGAGAGTTGGGGCTGTTCAGTCTGCAGAAAAGAAGGCTCTGAGGAGACCTTATTGTGGCTGCCAGGATCTCAAGGGGCCTGCAAGAAAGCTGGGGAGGGGCTTTTTAGGATGTTGGGTAGTGGTAGGACTAGAGGGAATGGATTAAAACTAGAGATGGATCGGTTCAGATTGGATGTTGGGAAGAAGTTCTTCCCTATGAGGGTGGTGACACTGGGACAGGTTGCCCAGAGGGGGGGTGGCAGCCCCATCCCTGGGAGTGTTTAAGGCCAGGCTGGATGGGGCTCTGGGCAGCCTGATCTAGTGGGGGATGTCCCTGCTCATGGCACAGGGGGTTGGAACTTTAAGGTCCCTTCGAACCCTAACAGTTCTATGACTCTATGATCCTGCCCACTGCACCAGCGTACAAAAAGGACTCCTTCCATTAAGTCCAGGGAATAGATTAAATGATTAAACCTGGCTTTGAAATTTACACTATAAGGTTCCCAGTGCCATGTGGAAAACAAATAGTGAGCACCGGTGGGTGTATCTGCTGGCACTCATGGGCGCTCTGGACTCACCTCCCTGGCACATCCCACCAGCTCTCCTGGACTCATCCTTTAGCACAGACGACAGCTTGGTTCTCCACGACCTATAAAACAAAGATGGCCCAGCATGCGTGTGACTAAACCAATGACTAAATCAGGGGATTAAAAATGCAAGAGTCCAACAGCAGGCAGCAGTGCATTAGTGAGGAAATGTGACCTTGAAAAGAAACTACCCTGCAGGAGATTTAAAAAGTCAACAAAACCAGGGTACTTTATGGCAAGCTTCCCAAGGGGCTCAGGCTAGGGATGGACAGATCTAGATATAGGCAAGGAAAGAACAAAAAAAACCCACTGCCAGGAGGGGTATGCAATATGCCTTCCAGGATGGCACTCCCTGCTCTGAGGAACCCTATTTCAGGAAAGCTTCTCCACCTGTTATCTCCTGGGGTTTGAAACAGAAGAAAAACATAGCATTAGATGATTAAAAGGAGGCTGCAAAGGGTTTCATTGCTTTTATCTCTCCTCTGGGGTTTGCTGGGCACTGGGGAAGGAGTCACCCCTGAGATGGGGCAGCACCAGTGCCGCTGGTTTCTCCACGAGCGGCTTTTTGCAGCTGGATGCTGGGGTCTGGCAGAAAGGGTCTTTTTGGAGCTGCCCTCCAGGGGGTAATGGGAATGCAGAGACCCTGGCAGAGCACATGGACTCTGCTGCTTCTTACAGGAAAACTCTGTGTTAGTTTTTCCCACACACAAAACGCCTGTAAGCCATACTCTGCAAAAGCTGAGCACAAACGCAGTTCCTAGGAGAGCTCAGACTAAGAACCTTTCTCCCTCTCTGGAAAAACTTCGAGAGTCTAGAGAAGGGGCAGGGGGGGAAGAAAGAAAAGCAGGTTTCCACGTGTCATGCTCGCTCAGCTTTTCCAGTCTCCATTTACTGGGCACAGAAACTGCTCTAATGATGCAAGGTATTTAGTGAACTTACCCTGGGGAACTGCAATGTCCCTCTCTATTGCTCCAGCTCTGTTTCAGGTGGAGCCAGTCTGACACTCTCACACCATGCTCTCATTTGAACAGCAGCTTTTCCCCTGGGTATTGTCCCACAACTGGTATTTTGAACCATTCTTCTTGTGCAATACACCATCCAGGATGGCTTTCCCTGCTCCAAGGAACCCTGTTTCGGGAAAGCTTCTCTACCTGTTATCTCCCGGGGTTTGTAACAGAAGAAAAACCCAGCATTAACCTAACTAATTACTTCAAAGGAGGCTGCAAAGGGTTTCATTGCATTTGTTCTTTTATCTCTCCTTTCTCTTTCAGATACATTCCCCTGCCCCCTGCTCTTTCCATTGTGGGATTCTGGATGTTTAATACAAACCTCTTGAATGCCAAAAGCAATTTTAAAAAATGTAAAAGAAGAGACATGCAGGACAACCCACCCAAGAAAAGGATTTTATGCACGTTAGGAAGCTGTTTTTTTTAAGTGATGTGAAGTAATGCTCTAGCTAATTAAGTTTTTGGCCTCATTTTCTCCAGCCAGTGAGCAGTTCTGTGCTCCTGTGTTTCTATATCCAGAGGATATGTATAGCGCCACATATATATATATATATACACACACACGTGTCCACATACAGGTAAGTTCTGTGCTCTGACAATGCAGCACCGAGAGAGGGGCTGGCGTGCAAGGACCCCAGCCAGCAGCCCAGCCCAGCCCAGCCATCCCCTGCCATTGACGGAACGACACAGCATTTCTCCTGCGAGCGGCCGGGGCAGAGGGATGTCCTGGCCCACACAACCACTCTGCCTGTCACAGAGCAAGCAACAGGCACCAGGGTCAAGCCCAGCCCATTCAGGCAGCAGTGCCAGTGGGCTCTGGGGCTTGGCTTAAGCTGCAGATGACACCCAAGTGTGGCTGGCATAAGCCTGGACAGCTGAGATTTCCCTGCCTGGCTCAAGTATCCCCAGAGCTGTGGAGTGGTGTTGAGCCCAGCTCCAACACCGGTAAAAGGAAAGTTAGTTTTAAGCTGGTCCCCAAATGACCTTGTGATGGTTTTGTTGGGATAAGGGAAGAGCTGGAAAACAAGACAGGAATGAACGGCTACGCACGCATAGGGCCAGGGACGAGGCTAGACCAGCCCTCTGGCATCATGGCCTAGGTTTTTAAATTGGTCTTGAAACTTAGTCCTCTTCCCTTTCAGAGGAGCACAAGGCACAGATCTCCAGGCTCAGGAGCTCCTGGTCCTCACCAGACCAGGTACCACTACGAAGGACCCCAGAAGGAGGAGGGGGCTGGCAATGGAGGAAGCAGCACGGCACAGAGGCAGCTCTGGGAAGGCACTGGGCATGAAGAGGATTGAGAAGTCAGCTACAGAGATAAAGGCAAAGGCAGGACAGAGGGCAGCATCCCAGGAGGAGAAGCAAGGAGGTAATGAGGAGGGAGGAGGATGCCTGACTGCGAGCACACTTGAAGCCGCTGGTGCTGTGGCTTCACACAGCACTGACAGGAGACCAGCTTTATAAGATAAAGCTTTCAGAAGTCACGTAAGTCAAATTCAGCTTTAACCTCCTCTTCCTGTAATCCCTGCTTGCTCAAAGTGGCTATTTAAACATTCTTTGCAAAGAGAGAAAAGCTGTATTGGGAGAGAGCACGGAAAACATGGAATGAAGCAGCTGCTCTTCCCCCAGCAAAGCTCCAAGCAGTGGAGCAAGATGCCAAGTATTCATCTTGGCATATGGGCACACGGGAGGGAGAAGTTGGAGGCTCTTGAGCTAACAAAGAAAGCCTCTTTTGGATGCCCTGCATGCAAACATCTTTCTGTTTGAAACTCTATCTGTTTCGGTTTTGTAGAGCAGAGCCCTGGGTTACATAGCTGTAGAAATGAGAAATCCAGCAATCGCATCCTCTTCAGTTTTTATCATCTTCTACCTGTGCGTTTCCTAACCAGAGGCTCAATTTAATTACAAAAGCTGTGCTAAGCATAGCTGCCAAAAATATGGGCAAAAGCCCAAAACTATTTTCCTGGTGGCAGGTGAAGCAACTATCTCTCTTTGCATTGTCAACAAGCATCTATCAAACTCGTCCCTCTTCTGTCATTCCTTCCTTTTGTTGCCCCAGCCACAGCTACCTCTTACTCTACTTGTAGCCAGTCAACACTCGTGGGGTTTTTTTAATTTGCTTTAGAAAAAAAACGAAACCCCAGAAGTGATGTCTGCACTCCAGTGAAGTTTGGCCATTTCCTTCTGCTTTCCCAACTTGGCCTGGCGCAAGGAGACCCCACAAGAAAACTCCAGCAGAACAAATGTCTCCCTTGACAATGCTCTTTTGTATGGGTAAAGTAGCCACAGGGACCACTTCCTTTATGGTCTTTCTACTGTGTTTATAGATCATCATAAACTAGAAAAGATTGTTTCTCTGCCCATTTCCCAATGTGTGCCTGGGTCAGCAAGCCCTGTGATTGTGACGACAAGGGCAGGCTGCAGAGCTGCTAAGCAATACGTCCTTTGGTTCTCAGCAGCATGTGCTGAGTGCAGAGAAAAGCTCGAAAAAAGGCTGAAAAGCACCAGACAGGGTCCCTTCAGCATCAGTTAAATCTTTCTTAGCTTTAACATGTGGCAGCTGTGCTGGCCCTCGGGGCATCCCCAAAAACCAGAGCCCAGCACATGCCTCCATCATGGGAGAGAAAGATATATAGCTGCTATTTTACCCAGCAGTAACACAGCTTTTGGTTGGTTTATGGCAGGATGCAATCCATGCGATAATCTGCACCTCAAAAATATTTTCCTGTGTGTTAGTGGAATACTGGCTGGAAACTGCAATCTCAAATAGCTAAATTGCTGGTGTAATGCCAGTGTGATACCACCCTTAGAACACAAACTGCATTATTCAGCAAGGAGCACCTCAGCAGAGAGCATTTTCCAGAGAACAACCAAGCTGCCCCTCTTCCAATTTTCCTAATTTCTGTGCATGTCAAAAATCAAACACCAGGAAATCCATCTGTGGGAATTTGCAGTGGTGCTCATTAGTGTGGTGACTCAGTGGGGTAACACTCAGCTGGGTGATCTGATTCAATCTGTAGACTAACCCAAGAGCTGCCACGATATACTCACAGATGTATTTTTCCATGTGCTGAAATTCCAGATTTTATTTTCTTATTAAAAAAATTCCCCCTCAGTCCCCTGACTGAATGCCTGTTGTACTCCCATGGTCAGCAGCGCTTCCAGGGACTCTGAAAGAACAGAGCTGGCACCACACAGGGTAATTACAGGCAAAGTTCTGTGGTTAACCTCCAGCCATAACTCACCAGCAGCAATCCCACAACGAATCTGCAGATGAACCCCTTTTGGCAATGTTCAGATCAAGGTAACTGTTCCAGCTTTTTACAAATGCCTACAACCACATTTCATGAAAGCCAAAGCGAAATGACAGATGGGAATTGAAGGACTTGCAGAGTTTCACCAAGGGGATATAAGGGAGTCTATGGTCAGTCATTGAGAATCTCACATTATCCCTCATATACTGAAGGATCTTCTGGCTCCAAAATCCCCATTTCACTCTGCTGCTGGGTAAGGGACTGACCTGGGACAAGCTTCGAACCATTCCATGACTTAATCTCTCCACCAATAACAGTAGTGGAGATCAGGCTCTTCCATCCATGCTCAGGACCCAAATCTAAAAGTGACCTGATTTCCAGGAGTCCTGAGCATCACAAATTCCCATTGAAATCAAGGATAACAACAAGATTCAGCACCTCGGAAAAACGAGGACATGCACACTCTGAGGTGGCTAAGCACAGATTTAGAAGCACGTTCGAAAATCTGGCCTGCTAATTTTACTTTCCAACAAACTGCTCCTTATTTATAGCTCAGACTGCATCAAGTATAGCACGTAGTATCCACCCAGGAACTGGGGTGAAAGGCAAGAATGAGGACAAAAATGCAAGAGGTGTTTAAAAAGCTTTAAAGGAGAGAGGGGGAGGGAAAGCAGCAATTCTGTTCAAACAAAAAATACACTGGATATTTAAGAGGCACAGCCTAACACACAGGGCAGGGAACAGTTCAGTGGTCCAGGGATGGTGCTCAGAGCTACCAGGCCACCTGATAACTTGAGCAATGCTGCTATCCAGAAGGTGAGCCTGAGCCAGAGAATGTGAAAATCAGGTATCTGCAGTCCTCCCCTGCCCGTCCATAATCAGATACCAAAAAAAAACCCCTACAAAATCCAGTAGAAATAAACTATCAGGCCTTAAAAAGGAAGGAGAATTAAATACAGATAAGTAGATGTCTTTGTAAGGCTCAAAGTCTCACATCTGGAGTGGTCAGCTTGGAGGAAGCCATCGAGATGACAACTTTTGCATTTTGGGAAGCGCCCGAACTGCTACACTACAATGCATGTACACACGCTGCTTCTCTGCCCTGGCATGATACTGAAGCACAGCCTTGGGCTGTGTGTAAAACACGCTGCTGTGAGGTGAGCAGGCAGGTCCCTGCTTGCTCCAAAGATGCTGGCCAGTCTTACATGAGAGACTGCAGAGTACCAAGTGGTGGAGATAGCCCTAAACTCACCCAGCAACTCATCTGAAGCCTCTAGGAAGCTCTGCTGATGAAACTGGTGCTTACAGAACTAGGTAGAGCTCTGGAGGAATTCCCGCCCAGGTCTCACATCCTAAATTCTCCCTGTGTCTCATTTCCAGGCCTGAGCAAAACACCTCACATAGCCCGACAGTGTAGTCCACACAGATGACAGGGAGACAAACTTGGCACTGCCGTGTCCAACTGGTCCCCGGGGCCATCCTTTCCTTTGTAAGACATGGGTAGGAAAAACATTTCACATAAAGCAAGTTTGAAAGGATGGGTCGTTTATCACATGGAATTACAAACCGCTCTAATTTATTACAGTTATGAATAAGCAATGAAGCTTAACTTTCAGAAAGCAACTGGAATTCCCTACATCTAACTCCCATGTGCAAATTCAGGAAAAACCATCTCTTGCTTTCCATCTGTGCTCCTCAGGGAAGAAGTCTTGCCTTCCAACTTTCCCTCCAGATCAGTTAGGGTTAACTAGTAACAAAGCAACCCTAGAAGTACAAGCACAACAGATGCCTGGTCTGTCTTTCCAAAAGCTGCTGTGCTCCAAGATTTCTTCTCCTGCCCATTCACTTGTGCCTTTTGTGCCTGGATGAACCCAGCTGCATCTCAGGAGAGTCCACAGCTCCCTCTTTTGTCACTTAAAGCATCGCTGGTACTTGCACCTACGAGCTCTCCAGCCATCCTTTGTATCTAGACACCTCACCTCCAACCACTTGCACCATAAATCCATAGGAAACCTGTGGTGCCTCCGGCTGAAGTTGCAGTCTCCCCTTTTTCATGCCTCTTGCTTGCACACAGGCTGCAAGGTCAAGGATCAATATCTCAAGGTAGCGCCAAAGGGAGCTGGGCGAGCAGATGAAGTCAGCTTCCCACCGCGCTCCGGGGCAGACGCTGTATCTGGATACATTTGGAGGGAGACAAGAAAAGTCTGCAGTGACACGCTGATGTAATTCTGCACCTGACAAAGCGGTTGGGTTTGAGGTTTCATTTGAAGCCAAACTGGGGAGAATAGCGTTTCGCACATTTCACGAGCCTAAATCATATATCATTCCAAAGGAAAGAATGATTTTTAAAAGATAAAATAATTTAAGAGTTAGGAATTAATTCAGAGAGAAAGAAATCAAACTGAAAGATGCCCCAAGACACCCTTATTTGAATGGAAATGTGCTAAGTATCCTGCTTTTTGCAGTAGAGAGCTGTCAGATTGCCTGTCCGCAGCTACGTTTCAATATGTTTTCACTGGCACTCTCCCGATGACGATTTTCACACATTGTCCCTTTCTAATATTCCTCCTCAGATTCAGAGTAAGCGAAGGACCAGCTGAATTAGAGCCAAGATGCATTTGTATCCATTTTTGCCCATTTCCTCTCAGTTTTTATTACCAATTAAGTGTTACCATTATGTATTAAATGGAATTAGCGGCTTGTTGAAAGGCAGCGACAGAAGGAACAGAGATTTATTCGCTGTGCTGTTGTCTGCTAAGCAGCTTGACTCTGATGGATGTTAGCAGATATTAGTCACCATCAAATGAACCTAAATGAATCACGTGGCCGCGCAGGTAATGAACCCTGCAGGAGGAACTACTTTTCAAGGTGACCCCATCACAGAACAAGCAGGAATCGCCTTGCCAAATCCATTTCAAAGAATCGGTGGCTGGCAAGCCTACAGTGGGTTTCTGCCTTTGATCTCTGCTGCATCTGGTCACCATTAGGTTGCTGTGTCCTCAAAGCCACTGCAGGAAGACACAGAGGTGTAGGGCAGGGACAACCACGTTGCTGCTCCCACCAACACTCATTGCCTTCTCAGCCCCTCAGTGCCTTCAGCCTGGCTGCGGTCTCCTTGCTTTTACTGCTCTATTGCTTGTCTCTGGCCATCCATTCTCCACCTTCCCTCCAACCCACTACACGTCTCCCAGCCCCTGGACACTCACATGGAGCAGGGGCACCCTGTCTAAGCACCAGTGTAAAAACAGGGAACCCCAGAAAGAAGATCTGAATCCGCAGGGAAAAAAAACAACCTTTGGGTGCATCTCCTGTCTTCACACAGACAAATCGCTCCTCCACTCTTCCCCCTGTGCAGAGACAAGCCAGTCGCTAGCTGAAAAAAACATTAGTTCACTAATGAGGCTAGACTTGCCACTGATATTAAGTGACTTTATTTTGTTCCATCCTCTAGAAGCTCTTTTCAAACAGAGATTATTCTTGCCAACTCTACTCTTTATTACCATAAGCCATTTGTTATAGTTCTGGAGCATTTGGAAATTTCATCCTATTTCCAGGGGTTTATCACTTCCCAAAACTGCTCCCTTTCAAGCCAACAGTTCTCACGCTGGCATTCAGCCTGGAGGTGCATTTCTTTTAGAGAGCCTAAGTATAACCTGTTCAGTATTTTCTTTATGACAATCAGCATACATAGCGGTACAATCTCCTGATGACATATTTAATCTAAGCCAGTGCTCTTTGTTTTGCTATAAAAGGAAATCTATCACAGGAGGCAGATAAGCTTTCGGTGAAAGCAACATCAAGACCTTGAATTGTACAACGTCAAAAGATGGAGATATAAAGCTGCAGCACCAGCTCCAGCTCTCTCCCTGCAAGATATTTTATTCCTATGCAGTAGCACAACAGAAGTAAAGTGATGCAGGCTCAGAAAACTACCTCAGAATGGGAAAACACAGTTACACCTCCAGGAAAGCTAGATATGACTCCTAGCTTTTATACAAAAAATTATCTTTAAACTGTAATTTTACTTCTGAAGTGGAACTTTCTGAGTATACACGCAGCACTTTGGGTCACTGCCTTTAAAATGTATAATCATGAAAGGAGATGAGTGTAACCACAATTTGCTCTGGGAATCTTAACTAAATTCTTCAATTTTGCTGCAATTAAAATCTTAAATTGACTTAGAGGAAGCCGGGCTTTTCCTCAGTCATTTTAATGGAAGATTCTGTCTTTACCAGAATCTCAGGAGGTTAGGTAATTATTTAACTTTCCTTTTCCCTTTAGGAAATTTTAAAGGCTGATTTTTATTTTACTTTCTTTGCACAGTGCTTAGTCTTAGCAAGAAAACTGCAGTAATCTGATAGTGAGTGTTAATTATTCATACATCACATTAAAATTCCCTTGAGTATTTAACCAATATCGAAAATTAAAGTACAAGTTTAGCTATTTCCACATTTAGGACTTTTCATTGGTCACCTACCCACTAAAAACACTGCTTGGAAATTGCCTGGCTCTGAGGCTGTACACAGATGCAGATCATGCCATCTGGAACATGCAAGCAACACTGGATTTGCACCAAAAGGGTGCAACATGAACACTGCAACTCACCCAGGCCAGCTTCTCTGAAGGCTGAAATGCACCCCTGGGGAAATATTTAGTGAGATGGTTTGAACAAATCGATACGGCAGTTAAATCTGGACCGCCGAGATTGGATGTTTGGCCTAAACTATGAAGTAAATAAGGATAACCTCCCTAACGTGAATTTTTTCAATAGTGATAATATTAGTTTCAGACTTCAAGACCCAATCTCAGCTCTTACAAATCACCATAAAAGTGATATGAAACACTTTTGACCTTGCCTCTGCTTTCTTCCAGCTCTCCAAGACATATCTGGTGATGGGCACCAATGCTCAGAGGGTATAGAGCTGAATGGCTCAGCAGCTAAACCACCTTCACAATTCTTCTTCTGCCCCATAATCCATCCCTGCTGCTGCCCAGAACCAGACCAAGACTGTAAGGAGCCTTGAGGAGAATGCGTGCAGCGTAATTTCATGCAATTCAAGCTCTGAATCACATAAGACAGGGCTAACAAGACACCTCCAGAGGTCACTCGATCCATTTCTCTAGCACAGTGAAGAATCTACTCAGCCTTGCAGGAAGAGAATGTGTGCCTGACCTGCTATTTAAACCCTCCAGTATCAACTCCACAATCTGCTCGCAAGATTCACTGCCCTGAAGAGATCACGTAACTCTGCCTGATTGCAGTTTAAGCCTTTATACGTCTTGTCCTGTTCCCAGTGGCCACCACAACTAATTCAAGATGACCTCCTTGGTCTGGGAGAGCCTGCAAGCTTCTCAAGCTTTACTGTCTGCTCCAACATCTCTCTGTGCTCTGAGCTGCTGGGTGTAATTCTTTCACATGTGGCCACAGGCAGGCTATAGCTGTTCTCCCGACGGCAGCAAGGGAGAGATTTTTCAGCTGCGCTGCCAGTAGCATTGAAACAGATGTGTGTAATGGTCACACTGCAGGTTTTGAGTGCAAAATCCAAGAGCGAAACTGCTGCCCTTAAATAAGCAAATATGCTATTGAAGTCTGACAAATGTAGCTCGGCTCATCCTAAAGAGGTATTTGCCTGTAAATTAATCGACGAGGGAGGGACACATACTGAGCAAGATTTACACAACTCAGAGATGGATTTTCCTGCACATCAGACAGCCCTACAGGCAACACTCAGTCTGCTCTGGTTAGAAATAGGGAGAATCATCAGTTTTTGAAAGAAGTGTTGTGAGGTTTTCCAGTCATTCTCTTTGCTATCTGGCTATGCCCATCCAAACATCTCCAGACAGCCTGCAACGCTGCTTGTGGAAAGCACAATCAAGCTGTGTCGCTCCCTCCACTAGCCCTGTGGCACGGGGCAGCTCACACTATCCCTCTTTTTGTTGGCTGTGGAGGGAGTCAAGTTCCTCTCGATGACCCCTTTGGGACCAGGTCTGGAAGGGAATCCTGTCCTTAGGCATTTTTGTGCGTGTCTGATTAAAAAGCACAAAGACTTCCCCTTCCATGAAGAGCCATCTCCCAGAGATGCTTTTCCTTGCCAGCACGATTCTCACAAAGCCATTAGACTATCCTAACAGCCTCCGACATCCCCTCTCTGCAACCCCATGATAATATATGCATGTTTAGCGAATAAATCCCAAGAGGCAACGCAACTTCCCATTTGACTTCTTCAAGGAAAACATCAAAGTGCTGCGCTCCCCTTATTACTGGAGAGCGGTGCTTCACTCTGCCTTTCATCATTAAGGTTCGAAGAGACGTCGTTGTGCCGCTGCACCGACACAGATACCTGATGATGGAAAGACTTCACGCTGTGGCAGCCAGCATCAGAGAACTCACCCGCGCAGCAAGGATTGAGCTGAGCTTTGCTCAGTTCAAGGCACTGACCACTCCTCTCTCCACATAGGAGACCAGCTATCCCCTGGGTTGTAAATGGTTCAAACTACTCTTAGGCACAGGCACTCCGATAGTCGCGTTACCTAAATGAGGTATTTGTTGAAAGCAGTCTACGTGAGCCCTTGAGTCTGTGTGTGAATCGGGAGGGTTGAGCTTGCATATGAGCACATGCTGTTTATCTGCATAGGAAAAAAATAGACAACTAATTCCTGAGAGCTGCTCCAAGATCTACCAGCAGAGAGAGTCGGAAAAACAGCCCAGCACCATCACAGCTCAGACCCTTGGGAAGGAACTGAATTGTCAGGTGGTTTATGGAGATCAAGGTACCAATAAAGTTATAAAGCATCATAGACCTGATCTTAGAAAATACAGCTGCTGAATGATGTTAACCACATTCATCAATCAACTAACGTGTGTACTGGCCCACTATTTACCACCACTTTAAATAATCTTAACAAAAGCCAGCATGAAAAGTTACTTGCCGATTTGGCCAGCATTTGGGAAACTAAATTTTGTACTGTGTCCTTCCAGTATTCCAGAGCAACAAGCACTGGTGTTGGCAAGCCCTCTAAAAGCCATCTCCTCTAGCAGTCCCGACCTTCTCCGCTCCAGGGACCTGGCTCAAAAGCCTTTTAGCTTCTGGATTCTTTTGTTTCACTTATCTCTACACAAAGCATGCATCAGGAGTGTGTAAAAGGGTGCCAGGTTAGGAAAGTGGGATGGATCACATGCTTTTTGAACAGGTATCACAAATAGCAGCTACCAGAGAGAACAGGGCTCCTCACCAGGATATTTTTAGTCATTTAGGTTTTGTTCTTATGTAAAAAAAAAAGAAAAAAAATAACAACACTCTGCCCCACTGAAATCATTTGCAGTTGTAGAACTCACCTTGCTGGGTTGAAAACCTGACCCCAAATATCCTTTTCTTTCTGCCAGCCAACATATCGCAGCAGGCAATACGCTCCCAGGCAAAGCACAACTCATCTTCACATTCTGTTTTTCAGGAAGCTTTGGGAGTGGGAACACAGAAGTGCCTCACTACAATTTACGCATCAGTCGGAATGACAGCCTGGGGCTCTCAAACCCACCATGGGAGAGAGGACACTGCGAGGGCTTAGTGCCCGAGGAGCCTGTTCTGAAGGAACCTCAGAGGGCAACACCAGCAGCACAGCCCAGCGCTGCTATCACGGCGGAGCAGCGTGACCCTCGGCTTGCACACCTACGGAACCGGCAATACCACCACCACTTGAACTCACTGTCTCTTCTTTTTTTTTCTAGAAACTACCCTGGCTGATATGTTTTAGGGGGGCACATGTCAAGGCCAAATCTTTGTTGACAGAAAAGAGCTGTGAAGCTTCACTTCACTACAACAGGGGCAGACCCTGACTGTAGTTGTCATTGCAAGTATTCCAGGCAGAGCTGGTCCCTGGCCCAAAGAGACTGCATGCAAAAGGAGACATAAGAAATACTTAGATGGAAGAGAAAGGAGGTATAACTGGTTCTGTGCACTCCCAAAGGTATCTCATCAGCTGAGGTTCCAAGTATGGCCGCAGACTGGAGTCTACACGTACTTTTCAAGGAAGAAGACAGGTCAAGCCCAGAGCTGAACGTAGCCACTTCATCGCAAGCCTGCCCTCTTCCTCCTCCTATTCCAATGTCTCAAATTAAAAACCACAAAAAAAACCCAAACAAACAAACAAAACCCAAAAACCACACCACACCTCCCCCCATAACAGTCAGTCCCAGAAAGACACTCATAGTCTCAAGGCCAGCACAAAACTTAAAATTGCCAGAAGAACAAGACAACTACCATGACAGCCACGTGAACTCTGTAAGGGCTTGAAATAAAATGAACCCAACCCTCAGCACTGATCTCTGGTGCTCTTCATGGCAGGGAGCGATCCAGACAGGCTGGAGAGCTGGGCAAAGGGGAACCTCGTGGAGTTCAATATGAACAAGTGTAGAGTCCTGCATCTGGGGAGGAATAACACCAGGTACCAGCACAGATCAGGGGACGTCCTGCTGGAAAGCAGCCCCATGGAAAAAGACCTTGGAGTCCCAGTGGGCAGTGAGTTGTCCATGGGACAGCAACGTGCTCTTGTGGCCAAGAGGGCCGGTGAGATCCTGGGGGGCATTAAGAAAAGTGTGTCCAGCAGGGCTAGGGAGGTTCTCCTCCCCCTCTGCTCTGCCCTGGTGAGACCACATCTGGATTACTCTGTCCAGTTTGGGGCTCCCCAGTTCAAGAAAGACAGGGACCTACTGGAGACAGTCCAAGGGAGAGCTACGAGGGGGATCAAGGGACTTGAACATCTCTCCTGTGAAGAGAGACTGAGAGAACTGGGGCTGTTCAGCTTTGAAAGGAGACAGATGAGAGGGGACGTTATTAATGTATAGAAATATCTGAGGGGTGAGGGTCAAGAGGAAGGGGACAATCTCTTCTCAGTGGTGCCCAGTAACAGAACAAGAAATAATGGGTTTAAGTTAGAAGACAGAAGTTCCACCTCAATATGAGGAGAAACTTCTTTACTTTGAGGGTGCCCACAGAGGGTGTGGAGTCTCCTTCTCTGAAGACTTTCAAAACCTTCATGGACATGTTCCTGTGTGGCTGCCCTAGGGGATCCTGCTCTGGCAGGGGAGTTGGACTAGATGATCTCTAGAGGTCCCTTCCAACCCCGAATAGTCTATGATTCTATGATTCTATGAAATTGCCTCTCTCTTATTCATACACCTTTGCTAAAGGAAGAGGGAACATGTACTCTATTCAAGACTCCAGAAACTCTAATCACAATGTCTAATTAAAGAAAAAATAATACAAATACAAATATCTTGTATTAGGAAAATAAAATAAAATCCTTTATACTGGAGGCATCATTGAAAAAAGTGATTACACTAGTTAGGAGCACATCAGTAGGTAGCTTTGCAAGCAAGAATCTTTTTCAAATGTCTCAAGGGACGTTTCCCAAGCCGGGTTTTTGTTAAAAAACAGGGCTGATGTGGGGTCAACACATTGTGAAACCTGAAACAGGCCCAATTTTCATCAGATAATAGGACTTTACCTCTGAAAAAGGAATAGTCTTTAACACACACTACCCCAAAAATCACCAGGCAGTTTGAAAACTATTGCCCACACCCAGTCCTCTGCTCTCTGCAAAGCCATAATGAGCACGTCCCACCCCTGTGACCCTGGAGAAACAGCACCCAGCCCTACACACCAACTGCAGAGCGCTGAGGACACCCCTCACCCATCCCCTCCAGAGACCTGCGGTGGTGGGTACCACAGGCAGGGCAGGAAGAAGCAGCAGAAACTTCTGAGAGATGTTCCCTTGTTCCAGCCCAGGCCCCAGCCTGGCAGATGCCTGCAGCAAGAACCTGGATGCATTTTTACATCAACTTATCCAGTGCTCAACATAAAAGAAAAAAGAAAAAAAAAGCTGACAGGGAAGTGCATGAGCAATTAAGGTTTCAAGAGAGAAGGATCACCTGGTTGGAAGCATTTGGGAAAGGGAAGGAGCCGGGTGGCTCAGCTCAGCTCAGCAGGTCAGGGAGGGGTGATTGGCAGGAGCGGAGCTGAAGAAGTTCCATGGCAGCCACGTCCAGGCCACGCTCCGCTTTGCAAAGTCAGACCTCATTCTCCAGTTTTCCTCCTCTCTTTTCGCCCCTCCTCTTCTGCTTTGTTAGTCAAAGTTTCCACCCAGGCAGAATTTAGTGCAAAGGTTTTTAAAATCTGTGTTGCCTCAAGTTAGACACCTCAAACCACGTTCTGCCAGCAATCCGAGGGTGCTTACCAGAGCCCTTTTCCAGGAGGAAAATACTAACAGACTCTGATTAGTTCAACTTCAGAACCTATTTACCAGTTCAAACGCAACAAACATGTAATATTTCAAGTCCTTCTGACATTTTTTTCCCCCTGATTTTATACCTGTGGAAGCACAACCAAGCATATCAAAAGGAGTCTGACATGTCACAGCTTCCACTACTGCTCCTCTCCCTGCTGTGTGATCTATTATAACATTTATTCTAGCAGGTAAGAGAAGGAAGATTTTAGGGTGAATATCCTCGAAACAAGAGCTGGCATGCTCAGGATCTTGTACACAGCAGTGATCCAGCTACAGAGACGTGTGAGTTTGCATTTAGCAAGGCTTAGAGCTGTGTTAGCTCCACTTGGATGTCACTGCACTGTACGTGCACCAGCGTTGTGCATCCAGTGGGCAAAAACTACAGCTTCATTTTGAGAACAGAGATGGCATCTCAAGGAGAATAAGACCCTCTAGTCTGTCGAGTGAGCTGCTGGGGTTTTTTCTGTTTTGGGGTTTGGGTTGTTTTTTTTTTAGAGGGGGTGGCTGTAGTTTTTTTCCTGTTATGGCCGTGAATCCCATTTGGGTCTGTACCTTCCTCTACAACTGACCAAAATCACTAAGTCCCTGCTTCAACACCTTTCACATACAGTACAGGTCAACAGCATCCCAGGACAGGACTTCTATCCCACTCTGGATGAATTCCAAACTCCAAGACAAGGGCAGTTTACACAGACTGTATGACGGCATATTGCATTTATCTGTCTGATAAGCCAGCACCCCACTGTGGTAGCCACAGTCAAAAGAACTTAGCTGGAAACACTTTCTCCTTCCAATTCAAAGTGTTTTGCATCAGGGGAGAAAGGGTATTTCATAGTAAGGTTTCCCCAGAATGCCCAAGGAAAACCAGGAGTTTGAGGTCACTTCTGCTGAGTGAAAACATTCAGGAAAACTGACTTTTTTAACACAACTGTTTGCTATGAAGTCACCCAGCTTAGGTCTTCTGTTCCTAAAGGCAGTTAGAACAGAGACACAAAGAAGAACATCTGGTCAGTCCTGAGAAAGCACCATTAGTTTGGGTTACATGACTTGCTGTGGAGGTTCGAAGGCACAACAAGAGGTGAGATTTTTAAGCAGAGATGTGAGAAGCGAGCAAAAAGGATATGACAGCTCAGAGGATGCCTCCCTTGTGCAAAGGGCAGCAGAGGTGAAAGCCGGGAGTACTGCGAGAGGAGTTGACTTAAACAGGCAACGAGGAGCAGCTCTGCCAAGCAAAGACAGCCAGGAGATCGCAGACAGGACACAGACAGGTCAGCCCTTACAAAGGCTCGCACATAAGTTACATCTGAGGCACCGGGAAAGAAAGGAGCTAAAAAGAACAGAGACAGTAGCTGCACCACTCCAGGGCAGCGAGCCTTACAGCAGCACTTGGACAGGTATAAAGGAGGCAGAGAGGAATACACAGGGATCTGTTAAGGCTGTCCAAGGATTTAGCTCATTTACCTTCCAGCTGAGCCAGAGAAGACAGGAACAGCACAACAGCAGCCACTGCAACTGGATTTTTCT
>NW_009702086.1:118620-121355 GCF_000703405.1 Apaloderma vittatum
TCATACAGTTTCCCTACATCTCTCTCCACTTGCAGAGCTGTAACAGTGATGGATTTCAGCTCCACGCACATAACTCATGACCAGGGTGAACCATATTCTGTATTGTTGTTTTTTTTTCCTTCCTGGGTGCTGCTCGCATTGGCAGAACGTGACCTTTTTGCACCGTAGCACTATATTCCTTGACACATATTCCCCAGTTTCTCACAGCTTATTTGCTCATGATGGACAAAATACTAACGTATCTGGCATTCAGTGACCAGCTTCCAAACAATTTTTCTCTGACAAATCTGGAGTTGAACTCAGCTGAAGGCAAATCGTGGGTCTGATCGGGTGTGCCCTGATGTCTGTACAGCATTTAAAGCTTGTGCCGGTCTCTGGCAGCAACTCTGAAGCAATAAATAGCGACAACTCCTAAACTGCAGTGCAGGGCCCCTATGCAGGCTCTGACCCTGGCTCTGGCTGCTTTTTGCATCTCGGCTGGCGCCATGTCGCAGAACAGCCACGGAGTGGCAGACGAGGTATCCTGAGAGCACATCAAAACACCCTCAGACAGCTGACAGCCTCACAGCAACCGTCTGCAGCAGAAATGTCCCTGTTCTCGGCACAACGAGCCCGAGCAAGGAGTCAACAGTGTCCCTGCCTTGCTCTGCTCCCCAGAGCTAAACAGGATCAGCGGCAGCCCTGGGACAACTCTAGATTTTGCAAGAAAGCTTCAGCTAGCCTCGTACGATCCCTCCCTACAGACGACAGCACTCAACCATCCCGTACTTAACTTTGTAAAGCCTACACAAAACAGCTCGACTGTAAATTAACAGCCATGAATTAGCACAGCGTTGTGAGCATCCCAAGCTTCCATTTAGCTGAGATTCAGTGCCTATGGTCTTCAGAGAGCAAAACACAAGGAGATGTCCAAACAGGGTGCAAAAGCAGGGCTCAGCAGCTCCCCAGCACACACGGGACAATGTCAGGCTGGTCTCGCTGGTGTGGCCCTGGTCAACAGCTTCTCTTCACCCCCTTCATCCCACAGCACCTCGTTCAGCACAGCTTCACCACCAGCTGCACAAAACCACCCCACTTGCATTGTGGTTGAGCCCCATGTGGCTTGAAAGCCACAGGCTGACCACACTAATGGCAGGATTCATCCTTCCATAAAACCCAGAGCAGGGTTCTTCCGTAGAACTCCTTTTCCTTCTTAGGTTGGAGATGATTCGCACATATAAGCCCATAACCCAAATACCCTGGCTTTCCACCCGGAGTCAGCAGAAAGAGCTGGCTTCAAATAAAAGCCACAATATCTTCTGGGAAATATCTGTGCCATTATATGCATGAGCCAGAAATAGAAAATACAGTAGAAGAGAAACTGCCTCTGGTACCAACCGGCTATTGTCAGTCCCCTGATCCATCCCTACCACAATTCTCTGCTCACCTACTCAGCTCTCCCACAGTAATAGGAACAGACTGCAATACATTTTCTCACCCAAACTTGATTGTTTTATACGCTTTAAATCACTGTACTGTAAATATTAGGAAAGATGCACGAAATCTTACCTTGTTCACATTTCAGCACTTGTCTCTCAATGGGAATTTAATAGATGCCTGACCTTCTCTTTTTCAAGTCACGTAAAGAGAATGAGAGAATGCAGGCGGCTCGTTTCGACACAACCATGAGAAAACCACTAGCAAAGAGCCAGACTGCAAATGTCAAAACAAGTGATTGGTCTTGAAATATGGAGAAAAGTTCATTCTAATGATACTAGCAGCTCACATATTTATGTAAAAAGTAAGAAAGCAACAAAAGCATTCTCCAACTTGCCTTCATTTGGTGGGGTGCATGATATGCCAACAAAACGTGTCCCTCTCAGCCCAGTCCGATGAGATGGCAGCCTCCTTACAAAAAGTACCATGGTCTGCAGTGGAAGGGAGCTCATGAGGATTTTATTTAATACCTGCTTCTCCTACAGCAACCCTCATGACTTTGTCCTAATATACTCACCTCTCTGCAACTTTCTTGTCTGCTTGAATTGGATGCTCTTGGGGCAGGATCTGTCTCTAAAATTCAAGTGCATGAGTGGTGCTGTAGCACAACACACTTCACATTTCAGAGACAGCCTCTCAGTATCTACCACAAGAGAAAGCAAATAGTTGCTGCAATTCTTCAATACTGTGGGATTTAAGCCTGTCAGATACTGAAGAAAAAGCAGATCAAAAAAACTGGAAGCACCACAACCCCAGATGTCATCTCCTCTCACTGTAGGAAGCCATTGAGTTGGCACTTCTGAAAGGCATTCAAACCTAGAGAAGGTCCTGGCAACTGGCAATTGGATTGCAAGCAACTCCTGGCAATTGGATGGCAAGCAGGGATTTTGCTGGCAGCAGGGATGAGCCAAGCAGGAGAGCTCAGAGGCCAGAGCTGGGCTTGTTTCAAGGGCTGGGTATGAGGTCTGGGGAGCTAAACTTGGAGTTGACCAGTGCTTCCAGTAGGAAGTACCTTGCTCCTGCTTAAGGGTTGCAGGCGTAGCCTGGAAAATCGTAGAATCATAGAATGTCTTAGGTTGGAAGGGACCTTAGAGATGATCAAATCCAATCCCCCTGCTATGGGCAGGGGTGCCCTTAACTAGCCCAGGTTACTCAAGGCCTCATCCAACCTGGCCTTGAGCATCTCCAGGGAGGAGGCATCCACAACCTCTCGGGCAATCTGTTCCAGAGTTTTGCCACCCTCGTACTGAAGAATTTCT
>NW_009702087.1:0-37071 GCF_000703405.1 Apaloderma vittatum
TCTCTTCCCTCAAGTGAGTCCACAGCACCAATTCATGTAAAATTCATTCAAATACCAATTCATGTAAAATACTAAAATATCTTGGTGCTGCCTGCTTTTCTGGGTATGATATGGACATGGAGCAGAGCTGATTGTGCATTATATATCACCCTGCCCACTCTCATTCACTGGAGGGTTGCATTTGACTCCAGATTTAATACTTTTTATTTGCATTTTGTTTAATCTTTGCAGGAAGGTATGGTTTTTATGTAAATTTGCCTGATGCTCACTAGTCTTCTAGACCTTTCTTCGGTAACTTTGTTTTTATGGAAATAGAAGCTCGTGGAATAGTGCAAGAGAAAAAGTTATTTTTGCTTAAGCTAATGAAAACCAAGAACTGAAGAAAATCAGAAATGTTCAAGAAACAGTCTTCTGAGAATCAGACATAGGAACAATTGTTTGCTGACTGTGATGAGTCAGACAGAACTCTGGGAATGTTTATTGTGTTACAAAGAGGAGAAGTAAGAAAAATCAAGAGCCAAAAATATTAGTTAGAATAATAAGAACAGGGACAATTATGCTGCTACATTTGAAGATTTTTCTTCTTAGTGGTTGGTCTCTCTGCATTTAGCCATTCTCATGCATATAAAACTAATGTTTTGATTTGGGTCATTTTTCCAGAAGATCTTTATAACAGGAACTTTCTTTGAAAATGATTGTGATGATATGGAAGGTGTGTATCTGTCTTGCCTTTGGTCTTTCCATACATCTGCAGGGAAGTTCTATGTACAGGAAGAAGAGTTTAATGAAGATGTCTGAATTACAGTAATCACGTGAGAGTAATCTATATCAATATGATGCAGCTCAGAATTTCCCTAAACTTATTTCCTTGAGTTGCTGCTTGTCATGTATTATTTTTGACTTTATGTAGCTAGTCCAGCCTGTTATTGGGATTTCATTGTACCACACACGTGTGTGAGTTCATGGGTTATACATTTTTCTCCTTGTTTCCTAGGATCTTGAATTCTGGACACATAAGAAGTGAGTGAAATAGTTTTGTGGGGGGTTTTTTCCTTAAAAAAAACCCAAACAAGATCATAGTGAAGGCTAAACTTAGTGAGCTTTGAAAGAGAGAAAGGACATTTTTTAGGTGATGAGGAAAGTATTTTAAAAAAAAAAAAAAAAGAAAAAAACAACAACCAACCAACCAAAGCAATCAAAACCCAGATCAACAAAATAACACACTTCCCTTCCAGAAGAGAGAGTGTATCATGCAGAACACCAAGATTAGGTGGAGTATATGGTGAGCTTTGTGAGCCACCTACTATCTCCTAGGAACATTATTATTTAAAATGTTGCTGTGTTTACTGTACTTCTGTCTTTTGACAGCATCTTGAATTTGACAACAGTATGCTCAAAATATTAGCATCTAACAATCAACTTTTCCCATCAGTGTGTCAGCAGTAAACAGCTGAATATCTCTGACACGCTGCACAAATGAGAAGAGATATGTGGAATTTAGTGAAATGCTCTCAGTCAGATGCAAGTAGTTAACGGTCCTGTCCAGCACAGTAACTTCTGTGGGATGTCACTTACTCCTGTAAGTCACACAGTAAGTGAGTAAGAAATACTTAAGAGTTTCACTGTTTCTGCTTATATGGAACTCTTCAGATGAGCTCAGGCACACAAGTGAACTGTTGTGAGATGACAATTAGCTCATCTGTGTGCATGCTATGACAGCACTGAAGTTACAAGACTACCCAAGCTAACTCAGCTTAGGTTCTAAAAAAGGAGTGCCAACTCAAATCTGTTCCGACAGAAATGCATGTATTTAACATAAGAGGCAATTTATTGTGTTTGATCTCATAATTGTATTTTCCAAAAGAGGAAACAAGAAAATTCCTTTGCAAGATGTATACAATATTGTGAAATGCAGAATATTTCCAGAGTAAAAAATGTATATATTTTGGAGCTAGATATAACAAAATAAATTTAAAAGTCTTTCTTATGCTTATCACTTCTCAGCAGAATAATCTGTCATCGTTTCCGGAGGAAAAGAATAAGTTTTAGTTTTGGGTTTTGATTTATTTTCCTAATTTTTGTTTCTTTAGTTTATGCCTTCTTTTCAGCCCAGGTTTTGTTTGGATGATTATTGTTGACACTAATGTGGCATCTTACTCAGAAGATCAAAGAGAATCACAGAATGTTAGGGGTTGGAAAGGGCCTCAAAAGACCACCTAGTCCAACGCCCTTGCCAAAGCAGGATGACCTGGAATAGGTCACACAGGAACGTGTGCAGATGGGTTTTGAAAGCCTCCAGAGAAGGAGGCTCCACAACTTCTCTGGGCAACCTGTGCCAGTGCTCTGAGGCAGCTTTATCTTGAAACAACTATCCATACTACATCCTTATTAAGCACAGAACATGTTTAAGGTAGAGGATTTTCAAACTGACTTAAGCTCAACATCTTTGCCACTAACCGTTGAAAAGGGTCATCTTTAGTTATATTTTGCAAATACTAATATGTATGTATCCCACTTACATTTATAAACACTAATGGATCCATAAAAATCACATGAATTACAGGCAGTGTCTTGAGGATTAAATATGAAGGAAAAGCTCTGATTTTAGTGGCTTTTGAGTACTAGTAGTAAAAAAAAGATCAGTTTTCAAGAGTTTTTTAATATATATAAATACTAAATTGTTCACTAGGGATAGGTTTCCAAATTGGACTAAGTCTCACAATTTAAAATTAGGTTACAGGTACTTATTGCTTGTTTCTAGACAGAGAGTTCATAGAACATTTCTCAATAGAAAATCTTGTTAATTTGTCAAAAGGTAAAGTGACAGAATGAAAACTGGATACTTGCGCTCTTGTTGAGACTGGAGCCCCTAAAGAGTATGGTCTAATGAGACTATGAACTTTTTTTGTCAACAAGAAGTAAAAGCCATAACCCCCACAAACAAAAAAAAATGACCCAGCAACCCACCAGATGTAATCAGCATGTAAAATCTTGACATGACTATTTTAAGTAACATTAAAAGATCAGATTAATAATGCATAAGAGCTTAATATTGCCAAGAGAAAAAAGTATAGGTATTTTGATAACTTACAGTTGTCTTTGAGCCTGTTCAAAGCTGTAGCCTAGAATATTTAAACATTAAGGTGTGACCACTTCTGCAACTTCTAATTCTTTGACGCTTTTAATTTTTCAGTGCTTTGGTAGTGATCTGGGTGATGGAATATAAAACGTTATGTTCCTGAACTGAGAGACTATATGCTTGAGAATTGAAAATGTTAAAATTGGAGTTAATGAAAATAAGCAGGGTGCAGAATTTTGGGGAAATATATTAAGGCAGAAATTAAAAAGTTGCACAAATATAGGATCTCTAGCTGAGCTGTAACCCAGGGAAATCCTGCCTTTCTGGGAAAAAAGTATATATATTCTGGTGTAATTGATCTTAAAGACTGAAAGGCCATTTGAACTCATCCTTCTTTACAGAGTACTAGCAATATCTTGGCTTCTGTCCAGTTCTGAGCTTTGCACTGCACAGTTGGAGAAAGCTCAGAGGGGGTAATAATAGTGATCATAGGTCTGCTAAACATGGCTTACAAGAAAAATAAGATTTAACTCGTGTCATCATCTTTGAGAGGAGAGTCTTAAATATGTAAAACACAATTGCAAAGAGAGTTGGAGTAGTCCTTTGCTATGTCCATGATGAGATAAAAGATAATAAATTCATGAAATGGTAAGGAGGATTAAGGTTAGATATTTTAAAACTTGTCAAAATGCTTAACTAGGGAGGCACTGGAATTAATTGCTTGGGTGTAGTTTCTAACAGTGGAGGACAAGTAGATAAGCAGGTCTCGGAAATGATGCAGACACAATGATGCCTTAAGGTAACAGAATAGAGTTAAATGATCGTGCATTGTGTCTTTAAACCCTGTAATTCTATGGTAATGAGGAATAAGTATGTCAGACCTTTAGCTTTAAATGATAGAACAGCTTTCACTTACCTTTCTCCCACACTTGAGTCAAGGGTATTAAATCCTGCACCTTTCCTTTTCTCTCACTTTCTAGTTGCTTTTAACCCTCTCTGGCTGTTATTTCAATCCTGAGCTCTTATACTCCTTGTGTGTAGCAAGTCTTCAGTCTTGCTCATGCCTTTCACCTTCTGCTGCAGGCTAGCCCTTGCTATCACAGTAGGAATTCCTTACTGGTGAAGACAAGGTTGTAGGAGTTTTTATTGGGCTTTTTCCTTTTCCTGCTGCTACTTTTCTTTCCTCCTTGACCATGAATTTTGGATGAATATTCATATATGATAATAATGAATTTGGTTAACCCATCTCTATCCTTCACACATTTCTATTTTAAGGACTTTTGTGTCCTGTAAGTCCAGGCCTTCATCTTTCGTACTTGGAAATTGTTCTCTGGCAGTAAAATAGTGTCCATCTTGCTGGTTTGAGAAATTCAACTGAAATGTGCAGAAAACAAATAAGTTTCTAAAGCAGAAGGTGATGTTTCTTATAAGGTATATAGTGTTATCAGTCCAGATGATCTAATTGATCTCTTGCACTTCAACAAAAACAATTATGTAGACTAGGCTAAGATTCAATTACTTTTCACTTGCCATGGGTATTGTTGCATTTGTTCTTTAAGTCCCACACCCCACCGTTGTATACCAGAAAGATACAAATCATCCTAGGATCTGTAGTCCGTTAAAGATTAAAAATACATACGCAGCATGAGAAGTGAAGGTGACAACTGTTATGCTTCCTAAGTATCGGATCTGATAGCTCAGACACCACCTGGTTACAGCCTCTGCTGTCTGTAAATGACAAAGGCTTTGATTCTGCTGCTGAGTATGAGTAGCACCTTATTGTGCAAGCCTTTCTGCCGCCTTTCTGACAATTCCTTTTCTTCTAAAGAGAATCTCAGCTTCTGTGAATTTGTCTTCCTCTGCTTTTATCAAACTTCTTTAGGTTTGTCTTCTTCAATCCATTAGATTGCTGCATGATTTATGAGCTAAATTCTGTCTTTCGTAACTACTTATTATGAAATGAGGCTTTAAAAAAAAGATGCTTACTTTCCAGTAGACTTAGGGAACCTCACAGCATTTCTAAAGCATTTTCAGTCCCGAGATAAAGGTAATGCTGAGAAATTATAATTGCTGAGATCTATCCTCACAAAAAAAAGTATTTGTATTGTAGGAAATTTCATTCGTTGAAATGTGAGTCAAGTCCCTCTCCCAGATCTCAAAAATATATTTTTCTTCTGAATTTAGCTCACAGTTCAGTCAAAAAAAAAAACCTGATTGAAATGTTTAAATGTTATAATATTGGGTTTATCCCAGGATATTTCATATTTTTAGGAACTAGTTATAAAGTGGACTTACTGTGGATTTGACTAGCTGGAAAAAAAACATTGGACTTGTATTTTCCACTTCTTTTCTTCATGGAGAACACCACTACCAATTCTTAACTTCGTCTTGTAAGTCCAACGTCTTTGTGTGCAGCAGTAACACTTGTATTCCAGGCAATGTGTAGGACCTGTCCTTCTTCGGAAATAGTTTTAATTAACTTGTTCTCCAGCTTCATATTAAGTAAACCAAAACTAATTAATTTTGTTACAAACAGCCTATAATCTCTTTCACTGAGTTACTCTGTTTGAGGGAAAAGCACTTTCTTTTTTTTTTTTTTTCTCCAGGCAACAAAGATGTACTAGTAGAGATCAATAGCTTTATTTTTTTAATAAAATGCAATAAACCACCCTGATAATTACATAATTCTACATATTTATAACAAGCGTGAAATTCTTGTTCATTTCTGATGGTGTTCCTGGATTTCCTGATGTTTTTAAACTAATTTCTCAGCCAATGAAGAGGGGATTAAGGATTACACAATTTGTTACCTGGAACAACAAAGCAAGAACATAATCCTTCCCTGGAAGTGTTTCAGTGATCTCGTCTTCTTCGTTCCCTCTCCCTCCCTGATTCCCCCTCTGAAATTATGCAAGTGCTTGAATGCAATACTGTCTCACAATGTGGTGTTTCAATAAGGAGGATTGTATGAAGTATAATCATTGGTTCACTCCGATTTTTCCATTTTGTTTCACTTGTTACTTTCTTCTTACATCTGGGATACGCGTACCCTACCTCCCTTCGTCTTTTTCTGTATGTCCCTGTAAACTAATTGACAAATGTTTCATCCATTCTTTCTTGATTGTGGTTCTAGTTATCAGAATATTTTAAGCGTGGAAAAAGTTATCTGTCTTTTTGGTTATGTTTTTGTTGTTGTTTTTGTTTTTTTCCTCTTCCTCTTGACTTCGCTGCTATTTGTACTGTAAATACACCAACAGAAATAAAAATCAGTTTATGAAATTCCAGAAACATGGTCAGGAGTAGTCGCATCCCTAAAGGGCTGTAATTAATAAAAAATGATGAAAGACTGGTGTTTATTCTGAACTGAAGGATTGAAACACAAGAGTCATTCATAAACAGCAGTGCCTGGCAGCACAGGGACTTAAACTAAGATCTTAAAGAGAATCAGGTGTCTCACTCCTTTTACTGTTGGAAGCCATTCAACTACACCTAAAAACTCAAATGCAAATTAATTTTTTTTTTTTTTTTTCAGGCTGACACATAAATTCATCCTGTCAATGAGTGATTTGACGTATGGTTGAAGCAGGGAACTTGGTGTTTGTTTCAAGAGTTAACAAGGTCTGGTTTCTGAAAAGTTTATCTTTAACATCTGACTAATTATAAAATAATTTTGGAAAAAGAAAACATAAAAATAGCACAATGTAAGGGTTATCTTTTGTTATCTTATCAGCATATGTTAAACCGATATTTCTTTAGGAATGTTAAAAAAGCAAAGTAGTAACAATTTCAGGTGAGAAATTATCACTTCTTAGCACTGCCTGCAGGCTAGATATGAAGTGCCAAGTACGCATATGTAGAAATGCTAGCTATGTGTCTGAGATGTTTTACTAGGCACCTGATAAGAAGCTCTGATCTCTGTAAATAAAACCAGTGATGACATACACTCCTATTAGACAAACGTTGCTGCCTTGCTCACACACTTACTAGTGTGGTTATTGTGTATCAGTGACTTGTGAGGCAGCACAAAAAAATGGGAAAGTATGTCATTGTTAGCCTTTTCATTATCTATTAGCAACATATTTCAGATCAAGAGACTGTATCACATCCTTCCCCAACAAATGGCTTTTCAGCTGAAACTCATTTTGGCATGAAGTCTGAAGTAGCACAGAATTAAATGTAATGCCAACCATGAAATTGCTATCTCAGTAATTCAGCTTTTATACAACATGGATGAATTTAACCCCCAGCAGCGCTACAGGCTTGGGGAGGAGTGGCTGGAGAGCTGCCAGGCAGAGAGGGACCTGAGGGTGTTATGGACAGCCGGCTGGACAGGAGCCAGCAGTGTGCCCAGGTGGCCAAGAAGGCCAAGGGCATCCTGGCCTGGAACAGGAATGGGGGTGTCAGCAGGAGCAGGGAGGTGATCACGCCCCTGTACTCGGCTTTGATGAGGCCTCACCTCAAGCACTGTGTCCAGTTTTGGGCCCCTCATTACAAGAGGGACACTGAGGTGCTGGAGAGGGTACAGAGGCGGCTGCCAAGCTGGGAAAGGATTTGGAGCAGCTGAGGGATCTGGGGCTATTTAGCCTGGAGGAGACTGAGGGGAGACCTTATCGCTCTCTACAACTACCTGAAGGGAGGTTGCAGTGAAGCGAGGGTTGGTCTGTTCTTCCTGGTGACGAGTGACAGGACAATGGGAAATGGCCTTAAGTTGCACCAGGGGAGGTTCAGGTTGGATATTAGGAAGAATTTCTTTTCTGAGAGGATTGTCAGGCACTGGAACAGGCTGCCCAGGGAGGTGACTGAGTCACCATCCCTGGAGGTGTTTAAGAGATGGGTGGATGTTGTGCTAAGGGGCATGGTTTAGTGGTACTGGTAGAGCTAGGACTCAACCTTGAAGGCCTCTTCCAGCCTAAACTGTTCTATGATTCTATGAATTCCTTGAATGTTCAGTGTTGTGTGCTGTTTATTTTGTGCTATGTTGCCAATGCATAGGTTGTAAAACGGAGACTATCTGCTAGGTCTCCCAATTTTTTTAAATTATAAAAGAGCTTAATTAAATCTTATAAAATGTATTTCCTTAAGAATTTTAAGATAGCAGTAAGATTACTGATGTAACTTTCATTTTTAGGAATCTTCCATGAGACCACCTATTGTGTTGGTCTGAAACTTCATGATTACTAGCAATTTTGAAATAGTTGCTGTTTCTATCACTAAGTAGGGGTTTGCATCAGCAGGTATCCTCTTCAGTTGGAAGTGCTACTTTTTTTGTAAAAGAATTGTGAACCAAAATACAATTTCAAATGTGCATCGTTTTTTTTAGCCTCTTGATGGAGCTTGAAGAAATGACCTTCCAGCGAAGAATATTTTCAGCTGGGTTTGAAAAACTTGCTCAAATTCCTAAAAAAGGAATTTTAAGAATAGAAACATTTAAGTGGCAGTACTAAAGCTTTTTATGCATAAATTTACTCTTTTCTAATTCATCTCCCTACTTGAAATTTACTCTCTGTGACAAAATTAATTGTCCTTGATGTTTACTGGAAGAAAATGTACTTGACATTCTATGGCTAAACCAGAAGCTGAGGACCAGTTACTCCAAACTCATTTGCACACCACTTAGTTTTTACTGTTAATGAACTAATAACAACCTAAGACTCTTGTATAATTTTTAATGCCCTGATTGATACGGAGTAGAAGTTCCAGTAAAACATGCATTCCCCCTTAAGTGTTACAAGTAACCACCAAAGGAGAGTTGTACCCTTCTTTGAAGTAACGATTTGCTAATTTGAGGAGAGGATTGCCAACCTTACAAAAATTGTTTTGTAACTGAAGCTTTCTCTCTCTTAAGAGTAGGAGGAAGAAAAAATATTTTCGGGTGAAAGATTTAATCTGCAAGGAGCCCTAGGTAGAGGAATTAAAGGGAAACCTCAGCTCTAGAACAGACATCCCTGCTGTTGACACTCCCACACAAGAGATCGGAGAAGGGAGTTCCTTCGCACTTTCCTTATGAGACTATCGTGAAGGTCTCTAAAAGCAGCTAATTGGATTTTTTTTTTTCCTTACATAATTGCCTAAATAAATATCATCTGTAACTTAAAGGAAGCCTGAAGCCCACAATCCTAATTCTGACTCTTCCTTCCCTATCTGGTGTGCAAAGGGATAGGACTGTGTCCAGTTTTGGGCCCATCACTACAGGAAGGACATTGAGGTGCTGGAGAGAATGCAGAGATGGGCTACCAAGCTGGTACAGGGCTTAGAACACAAGCCATATGAGGAAAGGCTGAGGGATCTGGCACTGTTCAGCCTGGATAAGAGGAGACTGAGAGGAGACCTCATCGCTCTCTACAACTACCTAAAGGGCGGTTGTAGAGAGGTGGGAGTTGGTCTATTCTCCCTAGTGGAGAGTGATAGGGGGAAATGGATATGATTGTCAGCCATTGGAACAGACTGCCCAGGGAGGTGATTGAGTCACCGTCCCTGGAGGTGTTTAAGGGACAACTAGATGTTGCATTAGGGGACATAGTTTAGTAGGTTGATAGGGCTGGGGCAAAGGCTGGACTCAATGATCTTCAAGGTGTCTTCCAGCTGAAACTATTCTATGATTCTATAACTGAGGATGTTTAATGATATGTTAGTGCAAGAATGCTATGCATAGACTCTTATTTGTTTTTATAAGTGTTTATAATTACTTTCTCTTTCTTGTTAAACACTTGGTTTTATTTGCATTTTTCTTAGACTAAGATGAATGTTTTTCAAGTTACTTGAAAAACACACTTCTGACGTAAGGATGTGCTCGATTTATCAATTGCTATCCTGAAGCACTTTACAAAGTACCACATGTCTCTAGCACACACCCTGCCTCCACACCATTGTATTCAAAGAGTAAATGGATCCCAGTTTGTGTAGTAGGAGCCTGATGGAGGGCTGCCTCAAAAGGGTCTGAGGGGGAAGTTTAGTATTTCCTTCTAATAACAGTAAAGGCTTTATGGCATGCAGTGAAATACTGGGCTATGTACTTCAATCTCAGTCGTGAGAATGGTATCACATTCATATAAGGTAATTGATTAATAATTTTTTTAAAAAACAAACAACAAAAACCCCACCAAATTGAACTCTTAGTTTATTAGTCACCTATCTAAATACTTTTTATGAAGCACATAAAGTCTGAAGTCTGGACTATATTTTAAAATAAAATCAGTACAGTCCTGTCTTATTTTTTTCATTTTCAGAAGTCAACCATTGCTCTCTTTCCTAGCAATCATCTTTCTTTTGTCCTAGTGAAGCCTAGTACAATCGTATAAAAAAAATGCATAAAAACACAAGAATTGCGTCTCTGAAAGGAAATTGGGTTTCATTTGGTGATAACTGACTTTGGTAATGCTCAATCAAAGATAGAAGAACTTGCAGTTGCAATTACACAAGACGTGGTGAATGAAGGCTGAATCGTCAGATATAACACCTCTGATCTGAGCTTTGAATTAATAAGAGTACTTTGTCCCTTTTCAATATCTGTTCCCTTTTTTTGCAGTTCTATGACAATCATGGCTTTATTCTGATGTCCTGTGATAATGTGCAATAAGGTGGTAGTACATGGTGCAGGGAGAAATAGAAAAATGCAGTCATTTGTTCTAAATTTGCCAACTCTTGCTCTCAGAGTATACAGATGTTCTTGTTCTACTGGAAGTTCTACCATTGCTATACTACTTGTGTATCCATTGTATTTGTTGTTTAAAAAATGCCAACATAGTACTAGTGGACAAGCTCAGAGCATTCTATATTCTACATTTTTGGAATTTGTTAAATAATAGCTTTTTTTAACCAGGCAATTGAACCATTATCTTTTCTTTTTCTTTCTTTTTAATCACCTTATCGCATGCCCTTAATAACGATTGCTGTCCTCTGATGCCAGAATCAGCTTTGTTTAGAAAGTCTACTTAAATAAGGAAACATGACTCAAACCAATAAAAGACAACAGTTTGTAGCTATAGAGAAGTTCATGTTGTTGCTAACAAAAACTAAGGGTGTTCATAATAGTCGTGCTTTTTTTTCTTTTTTTTTTTTTTGAGAAACTATATCTTTACTGTGTAATTGAAATAGTAAGATCTAGTTTTGAAAGGTTTATATCTCTCTTCAGCTGTCTGGGGAAGCCTGAGGAGTATGTCACAATTACTTCTTGATGAGCTTTTTCTGATCATAAGACCTGGTGCTACAAATACGCTGAAACCAGTGAAAATGTTGCTGATTGCAAATGCTGTGCATCTTGCCCAGTGCAGTCAGTACAATACAGGATTATATGTTCCTGTGGAGATTTATTTGCTTTCTGACATTAGAGAACATGTATTATCAAACTGCAGCAAGATGTGACTTTTGTAGCAAGGCTGAAAGCTGAAAATCCATTGCTTAATTAATTGGAAGATTAATATAGGCTAAGGGCCTGATTGTTTCTTGGGAGGTGATTTAAGAAATGGTAAATGCTGATGCCAGCTGATTAACCTGAGGTGGTTGATAATCCTTAGGCTAGTCCTGCTTGGAGCTTTCATTTCTGTTGTTAATTACCTTTTAAAATTATTAAGCACCTCATGTGAGTTTCAAGATACTTTCAGTCATTCCATGCCACATTAGGCTATGCCAGATCTTTCGACATAAGTCAGAAGTTACTGTCTCATCAGGCAAATTAAATGATCATTTCTTAGTATTTATTTAAAAGGCAACTCATCTTCAAACATAACTAAAGGCAGCTGGATTTGCCCAGCTATGTGATTTTGAACACAGACACAGAATTTACTATCCTAGTTAAGCTCTTATTTTTATTGCCAAAGAATTTGGCAAGGATCTGAAATGCAAATAAAATAAACAGCACACATCTATGGAATACAACTACAAGAGGCAAGAACTGAACTTGTTTCTTGATTTGTTTGTCATGAGTTTTATTTGTGGCTTTAGATGAGCATTGTACACACTGCAGTAATAGTTCACTCTGAAATCAAGTTTTGTTAATAACTTAGTTCATTTCCAGACATGGATAGTTTTAACATTGATTGTCATATATATATGTGACCCTTGCAAGGTACTGGAGAGTTGAACCAATTTTTGATGTATGTTAAACAGAGTCTGGTAAGGGTGAAGAGACAGTGTTGTTGGTAGGAAACTCTAAAGCTCATTCTGGTATTGAGTGCATTATGTCACACCAGTATGTTGCTAGGAAAATTGATAACAGCCTGCCTCTAGTTTTAGATTTACACAATGGAGAATACTAGTATCTTTTTTTCCTGGGCATTCTGACTCAAATATGAGTAAAAATTGAGATCTTGATTTATAGGGTTGTGAAAAAATGGCAAAATGTTATTTACAGGTGTTACTCCTAAAAAGCTGTTGTGGTTTATCTTAGCTGCCTACCCATTTCCCCCTACCTCCAGCACCTCAGTGACTGGCTGCTGACTGGATTTCACTCCATTCACTGCTTCTCTTTGGGCCCAGCTGGATGGCTGGACAGAGATGGCTGGAGCAAAGAGCACACACATCCAAGCCATGAGCAGCCAGTTTCTCTGGGAGAACGCTGTGGGAAATGGTGTCAAAGGCTTTCCTGAAGTCCAGGTGTACAGCATCCACAGCCCTTCCCTTGTCCACTAAGTAGGTGACCTTGTCACAGGAGGAGATCAGGTTGGTCAAGAAGGATTTGCTTTTCATAAACCCATACTGGCTGGGTCTGATCACCTGTTTGTCCTGTGCATACGACGTGATGGCGCTTAAGGTCATCTGCTCCATGACCCTCCCTAGCACCAAACTCAGACTGATAGGCCTGTGGTTCCCACGTTTTAATTCTGGCCCTGCTTCTAGATGGGCATCATGTTGGGACCTCCCTCATTTACCAGGACGGCTGAAAAATGACTGAAAGAGACTTGGTGAGGACTTCTGCCAGCTCCCTCAGCACCCTGGGGTGGATCCCATCCGGCCCCACAGACCTGTGTGTGTCTAAGTGCTGTAGCAGGTCGCACACTATTTCCTCTTGGATTATGGGGGATTTGTTCTGCTCTTCATCCCTGTCTTCCAGCTCAGGGGGCTGGGTACCTGGAACAACTGGTTATAATTACTACTAAAAACTTAGGCAAAGAAGCCGTGGAGGGAGAGGAGGTTCAGATTTTTTAGTGCTCATGTTTTCAGGTAGTAACAGTCAAACAACAGTAAGTAATAAAGTGCTATATGCAGAACACGTAAATTTGGCATTGGATTAAGTTTGTAGATATAGCTAATGGCTCCCTGTGTTTCCTCTGTAGTCCTGCTGGACTGTTTTGAATTACTCTGGGCTAGTCTTTTCATGGTGCTCCTCTTTGCATGGGAGGAGAGTAGGAGACTAGCCAGCAAAACTCATTTCTGGTTTTGACTAGCTATGCTTCTGCAAAAGTGGGTGGCATAGATAGTCCCAGTAGTTGCAACTCCTTTGAAGGAGATGTGGGAGAGAGAACCCATTGTTTGGGAGGCCCATGGATGTTCTGCACTTGGGGACTTCTAATTTTGACCCGGTTTATCTAGTGGTACAAGTTCTCTTCAGGTGTGTTGAGGGAGGAACATATGACACTTCCCATACTGGAATTTCAGTTTTGAATAGGACTTCCAGAATGTTACATTACTGCACATAATAATAAACTAGTGTTACTCTGTCACCGAACCACTTTTCTTTCCTGTAAATCGCAACAGTTTTGGTTTATTTAATGCTAGCTATAGAGTTTTCAGCTGTGTAAACTCATATTCGAGGAGTCTCTTGGAGAAAAGCATATACCTATGATAGTTTCAGAGGTTTTTTTTTCATTGTAATGTTCTCCTTTTATGATTAGCCTGAAAAAGTCTGGTGGAGTGGATATAGACAAGCATAATCTCTATACCATTCTTAAAGCCAGAGAAACAGCAAATTTGTTCTTGTAATAAGTCACTTCAGTAATGTCATAGTCTTCAGCATAGACAGTTGTGGCTGGAAGTTATGATAGAGGCTTTACAGCCAAATTTCATTGGTATGGTGTTTGAGTCATCTGATTTCTGAGGATTATTTAAAAGTCTAAGACTCAAAGAATTTGAATGCACTAGGACTTGATAGGGACAGGCAGTTCTCTGTCTTCAGTACCTGGTATTTACTTGGATACAGCTATTAGAAATTCAGATTTAAATATTCAAACATCTAGCAAACTGTAACAGTGTAAGTAAACTATGAAGGTAGGACATGATTTAATCTCATTTTAATGAAAATTTTCCCCAGTGTCAGCCTTATCTTCATTATTTATCTACTATAGTATTAATAACTTCAGTTTTCTTGTAGTGTTCAAAAATTACTTGGCCGAATAAATAGCTTTCTTAATTAGCTAATTAGAGTGTGACTGAACAAAGTTTAAATATTGGAATTTACAGCTTTTGAGGCACAAGAGGCAAATATTTATGTTTTATTACTATATTTAATTCTCCTTCATAAAATAAGATTATTACTAAAGTTTAATTTCTGAAGTAAACAAGATCTCATCAAGACAAAACAAACGATACTGGAAACCTGGTGCAGGGAAAGAAGTTATTCCCTGTTGAATTACAGAGTTAATGAAGTATGAAAATGATGACATTTAATATCTTAAATGAAAGCTGCTTCAGGGAATACTTCAGCACTTTAAACTGATATCTCATAATTTGATCTCACCTGGCCAATCCAATATCATAGTATAGCTGCCAACTTTTCAAACTCTTTGAGTAAGTTTCTGGTACTGCTATCAATTTTGGAGGTAAGAGGATGATAAGACAATTTGCAACAATAAATGTAACAGTTATAGGCACTTCTAATCAGGCCACTTTTATTAGCGGTAGTATTTCTGCACCTTAACAAATCATTTAGTTAAAGAGCATAGTAACATGAATAGTTCTTCAGTTAGGGACATTAACCCACTTAGATGGCCTTTCTGTTTTCTGGCATTCACAAAATATAAGAGGGCAAGATCCTCAGGCTTCTATAATTGAGGGTGGTATGATGTGATCCAGATACTCAGATTATTTCTTGTCTCTGGGGGGAACATGCCGAAAAGGTTTTGTTTGCATAGTTTCTTAACCAAAAGAACTCTAATTAGATGATTCACACTGTACACTGAAATTAGCTAAAATGAAGATAGGTTTAGTTGCCTGCTTGTACCTAATTTATAGACTTAAAGACCAGCATAGACTGTTGCGGGCGGGGCAGGAGTCATGAGGGCTGGAGAACATGATGAAGGAAAGCATCTTGTCTGCACAACTAAGTACTGATATAAAGCTGAGAGTTTATATGCGGATGATTTGCCTACCATGTTGTCAAGGAACGAAGCAGCAGGTCCGAAAGAATGTTGGTTATGGTGCTGGCAATTGGTATGAACTCATCAATGCACCAAGTGATGTTTTTTGATCTGTATAAAGATTTTTATTTTTATTAAAAGGTCTTTTAACTGTAAACTTTAGTCAAGCAGACCCTTATGGTGACTCCTTCATGTTAGTGAAACACAAATGCTTAGCTTTCAAAATGGATTAATCTTTCCAACTATTAATATTCATCGTGCTAGGTTTATAGTTCTAGACCATCTTGTTATTAGTGAAACATTTAAAAGACTCCTGAGAGAATAATTTGGATTATATTTTCAGTAAATTTAAACTACTCTAAAGAAAGAGAAGCCATGACAAGTAATTTATTAATATATTTATTTTAATATATATTGATGGGGAAAAAAGACTAGAAAAACATTCCTTTAGTTTTTATAAAGGCAGAAACTGACCACCTTTCAGTGTTTCCCCAGCTACTTGATTATTGGAAGCTCTGTTTATGATTAATAGGCAAAAACAACACTGTGACTTCAAATCACAACTCTATGGAAGGATTTTGTGGATCCTTCTACTTTCTTGCTAACTGAAATTTCCAAACTTCGATTCCTACTTAATCTGAAGATTCAGAGAAACAATCCAGTGCTGCTTCCTAGAAAAGATATAGTATGGAACGAAGCTAATACAAATGCATTCTAAACTTGTTTGCAAGCATTTCTTGAGCGCTTACTGCTCCATGAAAAATTTTGCAGTCAATCTGGTTTTGGTAGTTTTTGGAATTGACTTGAGCTCATGTATATATGCTAAACATGGAATCTGTGTATATCCTACTACAAATATTGTACTTTTAAAATAGATAGGCAGTTGTAAGAGGGGAGAGGAATGTTTGTAACTGTCACAAATGGACAGTTTGACCAAGAGTGCTGACCAAGAGCTGAGAACAGGATCTACATTTTGACTTGCATTCTAGTCTTTCCTTGGAGTACTCCCATTCGTTTCGTTGTTGTTGTGCTAGTTAAGCTCTGTGTAAGTTGGCAATCCATGTGATCAGGGACTAGAACTTGACAGTATTTCAGAACAGTTTTTCTTTGCCTTGACAGCCACATGCACATCTCTGAGAATTTATTGATATAGTAAGTATTTTAATGACTTAATTCACTTCTAATGGGTGAGAGAAGGGCTTGCAAAATACAATAGCAATTCAAGATACACCTGACATCTCATGACAGCACAACTAATCAATATAAAAGCAGCTGAGACAACACTGTTCTGGCACTGTAATAAGCTCCATCCTTTAAGTGTATAGATCCCCTGTAAACAGTTGGAGGTCAATTTTTCAGTTCTAATTAAAAATAAACATTATGGTCCAATCATCTACATCTCAAATATTGACATTTCTTTTTCCAAGAAAATATCTGTTTTCACACTTTCTTCTGAATGTTTCTTCATGCACAATTGGAAAGATCACTGTGGTATAGGAAAATGTGTAAAGCAACCATTCTATTTTGTGTTCTCTGCATAATAAATTTGTTAGATTAAACAGTTTTGTTTAATCTCTCCATAAATTGGAAATGCAGGTATGTACCCACTTACATGTAAGAAACCAGGACTTAATAGCTGGGCTTAATTCCACACAGAATTTCTGTGTCAGTATTAATTCCTGTCTCAAGAACATGAAATAGTTAGTAGAATAGTTAAAAAAAAATATTTCAGAATCCTTCTGGAGGAGAACTTGAATAAAAGCAAAGAAATTGCATATTATTTTCATAGCGCTTAGAAAGCCATGCTGTCTGTGCCATAAGGAGATTTATTTTACTCCTGCTGCACTTCTGCTTTCGAAAGTTTATCATGTTTTCTTCAAACATTTTCAGTGTGAAACTGAGCGTACGTATAACCATTATTTTGATTCTTCTAGTTCTAGCATTTATCCAGGATGTGGACTGAGAAATGGGGATGTCTTAAGGGGTGGGGTGGAATGACATTCCCACACATCAGCAACGTAAAGCTATTTCTACCTTTCCAGTATGTTCACGACCAGACACAAATTGCTTCTAAAATATCTCCTGCAGAAAAATCTCCTATGCTTCTTGTCTAGTGCTCAAATATGAAAAATAACCAACCTGATAACGTATATCAAAAGATTACTTTTGTGAGAAAGTTACGGCTTGTTTATCTTTCAGTCTGCCTTCACCTCCTTGTAACAATTATTCTAGCTGCATATCTTTTCCTCCTTTACACTCCGATTTTTGGTTCAAGTGGAGCTTTTGGATACATTTTGTTTGCTGTAACTTTCAATTATAAGCGCTTCAAAGTGGTTTTAAGAGATCTAAATGAGACTTTGATATACTACTTCCTTGCATTGCAGTTTTTCACTAGTATCTGGTTTTATTAATGGAGTAAAGGCTTGTTTTTAAAATAACTCTGTGAACGTTTATTGCTTCTGCTATAAATGACTCAAATCTATGTGTGCAGTTATATCCAGGAGTTTGGGTACATCTGAGCAAACCTTGCCTGTGTGTCTCGTAGACTTCGGTTTGATCTAGGTAGACCCAAAGGTTGGCCTGTTAGGCATCTCAATTTCTTTGTGTTCCTTAGTAGAACAAATGCATTACCTTTAGGAGTACCATAAACAAGGCTTGGTCTATATGCTGGAGTGCTTCCTCCTGTTTAGAAGGAATTACGGAGTTTAAACCTAGAGCACCATAACATTAACATGCAAATACTTGGGAACAGAGCTTAGAGATAATCACCTTACTTGCATTTAATTTCAATAGTGCTTGGACTCTGGACCACCATAATGGCTAGGGTTTTGTAAAATTATCTGCCTTCAAATATGGATTGTGGAGGTGGTTGTGGATTCCTCTAATGTACAAAATTGTCTGTTTCAATAAAATTCTGCAGATTGCAGGATGAACAAAAGAATGTCCTCTTTAATAAGAGGAAGATGAAGAAGGGAAACTAAGCCACAGGAATGCTTTCTTCCACTTGAATACAGTCAAAAGAGGTGAATAAAGTTAATAACTGTTAATATCCTTAAACTTGAAAACTTGAAGTCAGAGACTGTGGAATCATTCACTCATCAGCTTTTAACAATCTAACTTCAGGAACCTGAAGCAAGACATCTATGCCCTTTTTAAAATTAATAGCTAACAAAAAGCCTTTCAAATGGATGAGTGATTTGGAGAAGCAATCTCACAAAGGCAGGGGACCTGTGTAATGCTATGAAGGAACTTCATTTTTTCTCTTATTTCAAGTATTTAAAGCTGTGTGCATATCCTTTCTTTTCGATATATGTTAAATGCTGAACTCACGTTCTGCATGTTGATCACAAAACTCGAGCTGTGACTGTAATGGAATGATCCCTTCCCTGGGGAAAACACAGAACCTTCATCTCCTCTGTAGACATCAATCTTTGCTGTGTTATGCATGACCACACTTTCTTCAAAGTGCATGCTGTTAGTGTGCATCATTCACAGCGCTGCAAGGAATTAATGGTCCTCTTAAGGAAGTGCTTAATTCATACACTTCATCTTACACCTAGTCTGAAAGAACATATCCATTCAGTTATAGCCTTTCTGACTGCTTATACTGAGGGCACTAGGTGTAAGTAGTTTAGAATTTTAAAATGTATCTGTTTAAGATCATTAGAAGATGATTGGATGTAGAATTCTAAGGTGAGTATTTCAAGCATTAAATCATCTTTAAAACGTAACACTTAAGATACTCTTGTGACAGAATTAAAAGTAATGAGGAACTGAATAAAAGTACACATGAAGGCTGCTGTGAATAAGTTGAGATACTCTGGGAAAAGAGTATGGGAGCATGTAGTTTGAAAAGTTAACATGTTAAGAAGATTTCTTGTGAAAATGTGTGTGTTGAGGATTTTCTTCTGGAAATCTGATTAAAACCAGCATCTTTTAAAACTTTATACAAAAGATTTCTTCACAATATACAATAAAATATGTTAGTACTTACAATATGAAGTAAGATAACTTATATATTAAATGTGAAAGGAGAAAAGGTTTTGACTAGGCTGCGTATCTCCTCTCCTTCAAGCAGCTACTTTTAAAGTATAGTATTTCTCATATTTAAAAATCTGGGGTTTTGCTTTGGATTTTTGAGAATGAATTTTGTATCCTTATACTAATACATCTACCTAAATCTTGAATATGTAACTTGATCTGCAAATGCTGAAGTATTTAGATGTTTGAATAATTTAGCAATATATTATATCTGTCTAACCATTTGAATAAATGTGTATTTGAAAGTAAATGGCAAATGATTTTGTATAACAAACTAATCTCTCAAACTCCACTTGTATACATTGCTGCAACTTTTTATTTTTCCTGTGTAAAGATGGAAAAGTCTTGTGGACCTGTTTGCATTGTGGAATATTTAGAAGAAAGAAGTTTTACAAATAACATTTTAGAACTTGCAAGTGCTGTTTTGTAACACTTTGCGTAGATAAAAATCTAAGAAATGTCCCCCAGTAGATACATAAATGAAGTGTGGCTTTTTTAGTGTTATAGTCTGGTTTTAATTTGTGGGTTTTTTCTTTCCCAGGCATAATTGTCTGGCAAGTGAAAACTCTCTGTAGTTCACAAAATGCTGATAACATTAGAAGACTATTTTTATATGTGGAAGACAGGCAGTAGGGCTATTTAAGGATTCTGGCCCAAGGGTGGGTTTTAACAGAAACAACCCACCTTTCACTGTCTTTACCCTACGTGTCCTCTGAGCCGAGAGAGTTGGTTCACAGAAAGCTAGATGGATGAAGTTGATTACTGTGCTGTTGTAACCCTCAGCTTGGAGGAGCTATGCTGCAGTTTGTGAAAAATACAATCTATAGTTTACATCACTATAGTATTTCTCTTCACCTATTCCTAGTTTTAGACATTTGTTGTTTAAATACCAATCACTAAACAACCTACCACCATGGCAGTTACAGGGCTACAAGCCTCCAGGATCATACTCTTTGCAGCACAGTTGCCCTAAGCCTTTCAGCGCTGTTAGTAGGCACTCTGCTTCTTTAGAATAGTCTAGGACTTGGGTATAGTAAAATGGTGAAGTACCCTTACGGATAGAAAGGCCAGCACAAGTGGTAGGAAGCAGGGTTGTAGGTTTGGGGTTTTTTTCATTAATTGCCTGTAATTTTGACTTTTTCTTTGGCAATGGAAAAAGAGTTATTGTGTTTTAAATGCTAGTAAGCCTAGTTTCTGTTCCAGGCTGTACATATGCTGTTTGTCTGGCCTGCTAAAGACAGATAGGCATCCAATATTTACTATTTTAATTATGCACGTATTTATTTTCAAACTCTATTGAGTTTCCCTATTGAGTTGGCTCAGAGATCAGACAAAACAGACTTTATTCCCATCCCATGCTCCAGGACCTCTTATATTCAACCCACTTTTCCTTTTGGTTTTTAGAAGTCTTTGGAACAGGGCAATCTGCTTGTTTCTAATGCCGTAAAATTTTCGCGTTATGGGACAGTCTAGGCAGAAATGTAGTCGTTCAAATATTATGTCAGTAGAGGAAGAAAGGATGATCTCTGAAATCCGTTGTCTTTTTGGTGTAGTCTTTTAAGTAGTTGAGCTCTAGTCTTTGGATCTCTTGGAAGACATCACCATATATTATGTGGGTTTGCTCTTTTGCTTATTAAAGTAGATGTGATTTCATAAAATTGTTTTAAAATGAAGAAACTCTGATCTTGCTTGGTTTTGATAATTAGTCTTCTGATATCAAATTAATTGTTGGAACCAATGCTGAGGAAGGTGAAGCAGGAACCAACAGCAAATGTTTACACACCAATGTATTGGACAATAGAAATCATAAACCACAACAAGTAAGCGTGATTAACATATAATCTATTAACTTTATAAGGTAAAAATAAACAGTCATGAGAAGAAAGCATGAAGGGGACAAAACACTGTCTTGTGCGTGGAATGTGTATAACTTTCTGCAGCAACACTTGCCTAACCATCTGCTTTGTTTTTTTCTTTTTTTTCCCCTCAATAATAAACTGGAATGAAAGGGTGTTTGCCCTTGTGTTATGTTTTTCATCATTATATGAGATCATTTTCTTTTTGTTAATAGAATCTCTTCCACTGAAGTAAAAAAATATATTGAACACCTGGTGAGTAACTTATTATCCATAGGAGAGTGCTAAAGGTGTTTTTCAGAAGCTCTTTTGGCTGAAGAACCAATAGAAATACAATTTAGTGTAGCCATCGAGACATGATCATGTAAAAATACTATTGTCATGAAATATGGTTTATAGATAAACTGACAGGCAATAATCTGTGAGGGTTTTTCATTGGTCCTTGGTAATTTATGCTAATATGTTTTTTGCAACTATTTATGGTGAGATAATAATGGTGTGGAATGTTGTAAGGTAAATATTATACGTGTTTATCATGTCAGGAAACATAGAAAATATTCCAATTCTAAAAACTACAGCAAAGAAAATCTTCTGCTTTAAAACAAATTAAAGAGTGTGTTATATTTAAGAATTCTAGTGCCTTGAAAATGTGAAAGAAGCAATCTGATTATCATGCTTGTCATGTTATCGTTCTCTTTCATGTTCTGCTGAGTACATTACTGGAAACACTGAATAAAAAAATGCAAACAGTATGACTAGAATGGCAAGCTGTTATATTTTGTTCTTTGCTATAGAAAGCTGCTGCCTCACTTTAATATGGGTTGGTGGTTATAAGGTATAGAATGGTTGTTGAAATAGATATGTCCTTGTATAAATGGCAATGAAAACCGAATGCCTCTCTCCTTTACTCAGCTCTGGAACTATCCTGCAAAATTGCTTTAAACATTTGGATGGCTTTGTCAACACTTAATGAATTTTGGCCATCATAAATCTCAGATGCCCTCACTGAGTAAAACCCAAAATTATCATAGTTTCATAGCCTAAGCTGCCCTTGCCATATGGTGAGTGCAAATGTTTCTAAAGCAGCAAATGTTCTGTCAAGGGTTCCCAGTGATGTTTTGATTGGATTGCTCTATTATCTGAACACGTCTGCCAAAAGAAAGCACCTGCACAATGAAAAGTGTGCAGAAGCTGCCAGTCTGTAGCAAGGGAAGGAAAGTGAAGCATGTAGTGACAAGTTAGCTGTCATCAGAAGATATGCTGAATAGGTTATGATAGGTTCTACTGCACACCTGATAGCACAGACTATCTCTTGGAAAAAAAAAGGAGGAGGGAGAGGGGAGGTTCTGTAACTGAGCTAGCCTAGCTCCAGTAACTTTCTGCCCTTGAAGATGCCAAGTCGCAGCTTAGTGCACTGTAACAGCCTACAGCTTAAACAATTAACTCCTCAGTGGCTTCTTAGCCAGACCTTTCCAGAGAGATTATCAAACCATAACTGGCAGAGGCAGTAGGTATGCTCTTTTTCCATATTCGGTTTTGTTTCAGTTCTAGGATGCCAATACTGTATGCAGATTTTTATTTTCTTGGATGCTCTGGCCTGAAGCATTTAATTCACCTACAGTAGTTGATAGCTGAATATGCAAGTGCATTGAAGAACTGACAGAAGTAAAATTATTTTTTCCTCTTCTAAGGAGGAAGGCTTGATGAGATTTCATTGCTACAGTCCACTTTACTGGACTGCACATCACCTTGAAGTATAGATTAAAGCTGATTTGCACAGAAAAAAAAAAAATTCACGTCAAGATGTGAAAGCTATTATCAGTTATGCATCTAAGTTTACAGATCATTACTATTTTTGTTACCAAAAGGAACATACAGCTATACTCCACCCATTCGTCTTAAGAAACAGTGAAATTCAATATTACTAGTGGATAGAAGCGTGCAAAGTGTTTCTAGGGCCTGGTCTCTCTGCAAATCCCTTGACTCAGCCTTTATATTGTAAATTTTACTGTGTACTGTCATGGAACTGAGGAGAGGGAAGTGGTCTGGAGTGATCACTCTCAGCTCAGGGGAACAGAAATGGTCCTCACCAGTTGGGGGGGGATGTGAGGGAAATAGCAACACGAACGGGTGAAGGTTGGGAAAGCCCTCTTTCAGTAAGGTAGACTAGACCTGAGTGGGAGTAGATTAAAACTGGGGGGAGATAGTATAGGTGTTGGTATTAACAGTTTTACAAGAGCCTTTTGGGATGGATTTATGGTTTTATCCCCACTGTAGAGAAGGATAAAAATCTATTAATGGCTTTGAAAAGCTCCAATTTAAGTTCAATAAAGCTTAGCTGTCCTTCTAGACATATCTTTGCATATTACAGCTCTTAATTTTTCCTGTATTAAATTTTCATCATACGTAATATGAAGAACTTGAGTGCAATTTGATTTCTTACCTAAAACATTTTCTCAGTGTACCTGATCTCCTATCCTTCAAAGAGCAGATGTAGCTGTTACACAGATGCTAAATAAAATTAGTTGTGCACTGTCCAAATGCCAACTGTTTAAATGTTTTGAGAGACTTAGATTACAGACCATGCTGTAACAAGCTTTGTCAAATGCTTCTTCAGTCTCAGGACTTGGATTGTTGTAGCCCTCGGTAAAGCATTCTGTTAAACAAGGTAGTTCAGAATTCCTAGAGGGTGTGTCTTACTCCTGAAAAGTGCAGTTCAGAATAAAAAAAAAAACTGCGAGAAAAATGTGTCGCTTTTCAAGATCTATCTGACAGAGGCAGGGTGATCCCTCCTACTAGCATTTCCATAATCCCCAGAGCGTGGAAGTGATATATTCATTTCTCCCCTCCCAAAATATGCTTTGGGTATTTAAAGACTGTCCATTTTGTCTTTTCTTTATTCAGCTCTGTGTATCCTTTTATAATTCACATGGGTCTGAAGTTGACAAAATAGGAGAAAAAAACATGATGCTATTTTGCAAAACCTTCTGTTGGACGCTGTTGTCTTCAGTCCACACTTGCCTAATACTTTCCTTCTCTCCTCCATTAGTGTACTACTATCCAAACCCGTTCATAATCTCATGTGGCACATTTTTACATCAGTTATGTATTCCATGCATTATTGCTATTTTTTCATTTTTTTCCCCGCACCTTTATAGCTGTTACTTTTTCTTCACAGACACAGAGTATGATTTAGGGTTTTCAGAGAGCTTAAGACAGTGGAACTGGATATTTTGGGGGTCTTAACGCTGTTCAGTACTGAAATTCATAACTTCCAATCATTTTCCACTATTATCTTACTTGAAGGTATTTCATATAACAGAAAGGCTCAGAAATAAAGTTAAAAATGCTCTGGGACCACAATGCCTGGAATGTGAAGGACATGCAAGCAGATCACTACTGGCTGTCTTGTAGCTGGAGTACCTCTTAGTTATCACTGTAAAATTTTACCCCGTGAATGAATGAACTACGGGAGTAGGATTGGTAGGAGTATTGATCCTGAAAAAGCACTAAGTTTTCTTTTTTCCTGAAAAAGTTGAGATGCATTGAATGAGATGTAGCATTTTCTTCTCTTAAATCTGCATTAATTTCATTTTCGCGCATCACTTAGAAGTTTTTTCTTTAGCTGTGTATGATTTGGGGCAGTGGGGAGTGTGTATGATTTGGGGCAGTGGGGAGTACGTATGATCTGGTGGGTAACCCACCTACCTGCATGTTGAGTAAAAAAAAACTCCTCTGACAGAGTGGATGAATTCTTTGATAGTCTTGACGTTTTCCATGAAGCAATAGAAGCTAGCCACTGGGTTAATAAAACATATTATTTTTGTATGTGTGTCCAGAGATAAAAATGTCATGTTTCATTTACACGTGTGTATTTGTTTTAAGGACACAAAATTAATACCAAAACCAATCTAGGTACAGAAGACTTGGAGCTCTTATAGGCCACTGTAGTGCAGGCTTTTATTAATGTATGATTTGAAGAGGAAAGCTGCTACAGTACATATTGTAAAGGAGAAGAAACCTTTTACAGCTATTGCTGGATCACCCAACTGGCACAGCTGGGTCATGAGCACTGTGTTCTGGTGCTAATGCAGCAGTTTAGGCACCCGGTGACTGGCAATTTTGCTGTTGCACTTAGACATATTCGTCAAGCAGCAGGTTTGTACAAGAACTGTTAAGTGGAAAAACAGACAAATTTAGGCTGATTTTTCTCAGATTGCTTGCTATGCTTGTTTTTGTGAGAACAATATGCAGAAATAGGAAAAGGTTATTTCATCGTCTCACTCTTGAATTCAATTATACCCTAAACCTCATTGTGTACTTCAAAAATAAATTAACTCAAGATGTTATTCTGCTCTCCATCTGCTGCATTTCTTTAAATGTGTGCCTTCCACTCCCAGATCAGTTTAAGTGATTTTTTTTTTTTTCTATCAAAAGCCGTGGGCTTTTTTCGTTTTTTTTCTTTTTTTTAATGCCTCTCTTTCAGAAATTGCTTCATAAACTATGTGACTCTTTTCCCATTTTTTTTTTCTCTTTCGTGAAAAAGCAGCCACCAAAACTCAGCTAATGGGTGTTTTGTATCTGTGGTGCTGTAGCTTGTGTTTCTGCGTGCTTTTCATTTTCTATCTGTGGTCTGTGTCTTGCCTGCAGAAGATGATGTGTGATTGTAGAGCAAATGATCAAAGTATAGTTGCATCATTGCTTGTTGATATTGAGAGGCAGAAAATGATAGAACAAAGTACTTAAAATAATTAGATCTTCATTATGAATTCAGCTGTTTTCCTCAGAGGTAGATATTCCCTTCCAAAATATTTCTTTCTTTGGTTTGTTCAGCTGCTACTGCTACTCAAGGTGTCAACGGTAATATTAGCCATGTTAAATAAAAGACTTAAAATGTCTTTCCAGCACAGAATTTTACCTCTCTGCTCTTCCTAATATATAAATACAGCTTTAAGGTTGGAGGAAGGATTAAAGTTGTGCAGATTTCTCCCGAATCTTCTAAATTCAGAATCCTGATATCCTATCAGAGGAGGTCAAAGAAGTTGATATGATTTCCTTAAATACAGTAAACACAATTTTATTTCGTCAGGCTTTGAGGATTCTTTTTAACTAAGTCTAAATTGTGATTTGCAACATGAATCTTCATCAAGAACAAAGCAATTCAACAGCATTGATGAAAATATTGCTGATGCCAGTTCTAATTAGTTTTAAGAGGCACAAGCCTCTTTATGTGACAAGCTTAAGCAGGTATATTCCAACAACTTGGACAGTCTCCTACTTTGCACCTAAAACTGAATGAAAAAAAATGGACTTCAAGGCCTGTGTTACAATTGTTTTACTATCCAATAATAACTTAATTTTTTTTTATGTGCCACATGATATCCATTATTTCTCAAAAAAAATAAACATCTGGTTTAAAAATCAGGAAGCCCTAGTACTAGTATATCTAATTGCAGTCATAAATGTTAAGCTTATTTAGTCAATTGCTTTTTTCATTTCATTATATGACTGACATTTGTTATGAACAAATTAACTGCTTCTATTTGGAGATTATTTGAGGGCTATCTTAATATAAGATTTGTATTCAGATCTGAATCTTTATTAGAAATGTTTACTATAAGGGAAGTTACACAGTTCTATAGGTCACCTTTATGTAATTCCAATTCTAAACTAGTATTTTCTTGTAATTTCTGTACTTAGCTACCCTAGTTTTTAATCTTTATGTTTAACAAATGAAACATGGAACTACTTTTCTCAGAAACTCCACTTTCCCTCAACTATGTTTGATACATTTATACATTTGTATAAATGATACAAACTTTATATATTTCTGAAATACAGAGGTTTAAGGGAGGCTAAATTAACCTATTTTCTTCCTCTCAAAGTATTCTTACAGCAGCTGTGCTTCCATATCGTTGTGTAACTTTTTCTGGAATTAAACTGTGGAGTGAGCAGAGAGAGGCTGTGTTTTCTCCAGTGGCTGGGGTGAGTGGTTCTATGTGGAGTTCTCTCCCTGGGGATGTGGTCAGAAAGCAGCCGTGGGCTTCCCTGGGGCGAGCACAGCGGTGTGAGCAGCAGGACTGTAAGCTGCTCGCCTGAGCTCTGCTTCTACTGTATTCTTTGAGCCTGGGCAAGCTACTTACTCTTGCCTTTGTTTTCCTCTGAAATGCATGAACTTCTATACCTTATAGAGTTTATGTTTCCGTTGCATTTTTTTAAAGGTATTTGGCATCCTTAGAAACACAAAAATTAACAAATCTCCAAGATATACGTGCTGTGGAATGGATGTCTGTCTTGATACCTTTATGCCGCTCTAATACTACCTTCATAGAGACAAAAATTGTTTAAGTTTCAAATGAATATAGTGAAATTGAGTATACATGTCCCTCTGATTGTTATCCTAACAACAAAGAAGGCCAGTTTCATGCCACTGGTGTGGTATTTAGTGCGATTAGTCTTAAGAAGTCTTCTATAATTTGTTTGTCATTCCTGTTAGCTGAGGTTTTGAGCTTTGGCTGTAGGGAGTAACTGAATAAGGTCTTACCTCCTCAGAGAAGATGACTGCTTTTAGAAGTCTCCTCCATACATTTCATGGCTTGTCAATTTTTTATCATGCATGACTCGTGAGATTCAGAGGCTTCTAGCTGAGTTGCAGCCGAGAAGTTCTAACTTTCATAGGAAACAGTATTTACTGGTAAGAATATAGAAGCTGCTCTGGGTTTCTTTGTTAAAAGTAGTTGAGGTTAGAAAAAAAAAGACTAGTTTCAAATAAGTTCATCCACAAACATACTTCTTATGTCTAGTTTTCCTTCTTGGTGTAAGGAATATTTATACTGAGGAGAGAATATAGAACTTTTATGTATTACTGCTGATTTCTTAACGTAAGATAATATAAATGAAAATACTTGAAGATTTTTTACCTATTCTCTTTTGATAATAGGTTGGTAAAAAGTCCTAGTGGCACACAAGTACCTTGCAAATTATTTCTATTTTTATAAGTTATGTAGCAAGCTGTCTTAGAAATTTAACTTCCAATTGCCCAGCCAGAGGAAGCGAGGACACAAAGATTTGATCGGGGACACATGTTATTTAATTTTCTTGAGTCTATACTTGTGTTTTCCAAAGCAGAGCAAGAAGCACTCTGTAACTGTAAAGTTCAGAAATCTGATCTGATGGAAATCACATCTCTTCCTGCACAGACTGTACATCTGAAGAGTGATTCACTATTTTTGTGTCCACCAGACCAATTTCCTGAGAAAGCCTGTTGATATTCCAAGTTCCTACTCTGTTGTCACTTTGACTGAGATAGTCTGTATGTCACTGATGATTGACTGATTTTCACTGATAATGCATCCCAAAGCATCCTCTCCAAAAGGGGAAGTGTTGTGAACTTTCAGTTGTTTTCAAAAGCTCTTTTCAAACACAGACACTGAAAAGGAGAAAGTTTTCTTTCTCCAGCTTCACTGCCACACCCGTGGTAATTCTCAGATGTGATGAATGTTAAAAAACCTACTAGCTAAAATTTCTGCAAGTGAATGTGATCAATAACATGTTATGAAATTATTGCATTTTACTAGAAAAATATATCAATGTTCCTAGATGTACTTTAGATACTATAAAAAGTTAGGAATAGTTGATTGAGTGCAAATACAACATTACTCCATTTAACTGTTTCATATGCCTTTATAACACACCAGTTTTGAAGACACACAAAAAAAGCTAGTTTATGCATTTAGGCTATTTAGAACTTTTCACAAATTGCAACATTGACTAACAACATTCAGTAAATTCAATGTGGTTGTAGGAAAGTGGAAGTAACAAAACTTTTCTGCATTGCCAGTAATAAGTGAGGACTGAGATAATAAATGCATTTAATATAATTAATGAGGAAAATACGCAATGCTGCAGGCAAATTAGCTAATGTGAATGAAAATTTTGAAACTGTATAATCTCCTAGTTATTTTTACCCAACTCTATTAGTTTTCTTTTTAGCTAGGAGACCTCACAGTGTTATACCAAGAAGTCAATAACATCTTTAACCTATATGTTGGTAAACTGAGAAGGAAAACTGGATTTTCTTAGTACTCTGTCAAGCTCATAATAGAGTGGAAATAGAATCTGCATCTCCTGAGTCCTCTCTCTTGATCCAGTGGAAGGAATTAGTTATTATCCTACAATTTAAGAAGTCAATTTGTTCTGTTTTGTAAACTTGCTGGTTCTGCTAAAATCCAGAAATACCTCACTTTTGTTGAGGCTCTGTTTCAGGCATGAAGTAACATTTCAGGTACCATGTGATTTATGTTAACTTCTCTCCAATTAACCTTGATTTTCACTGATCTATTTATACACATATAAAAACTAGTATGAGATGCTACTATTAGGTCATTAAGGCAAAAAATTTCCATCTACAGCTTGACTTTTAAAACCCAGACTTAGAAATTTAATGACTCTATAATAGATTTTGGTAACTGTGAAAAGCTCTGGTATCTGTGATGAGAAATCATGTTATTAGTTTTTTTAATGATCTCCTGAACCTAGATGTCTGATAAGAAAATAATTAGGAAGCAGATGGAAAGCCAATTTTCACTGCATGTGTCTTCAGACCAGGCAAAAAAACAATTAATCAGATGCTAATGAATATAATGGAGAAAGTAAAATTTTGAGTGGTGGCGCTAATCCAGACTTTCTTCAGTACTAAGGAATCACTGAGAATATTTTGCAATGTGCCCATGTTTCTAGTTGAGTATGACAGCAAATTGTTTGATAACAAAGTAAAAATGCTGGAGGACTAAGTAGTCAGCCAAGTGTCCAGTACAAAATTTCAAGTGTCCAGTGCAAAATTGTCTCAAGAAAAACCAGCTGTGAAAGAGGAAGATGTCCTGTGCTCAAATCACTGTCTCCAACAAGCTGTGGGATGAAATCCAGATGTAGGAAGTGAATAGCATCCTGCTGCAGGGAATAGACAGCTCAGAAGAGAGCTGCAGAGGTGACAAAGAAATGAAAAGGTGAATCCCTCTTAATTGTTGGGATTCCTTCCAGATGTCATCTCTCACAGGTACTTCCACTGGAGTAGTGGGGGTAAAAAGAAATGCAGCAGGTGAGGAGCTATGAAACTATTAGCCATAGTGATTAAACTGGGAAGGAAAGGGAATGACATATTCTATCAAGTGTAATAAATTGCTAGGATAGTCCATTAGCACAATTAACATCTTTTTTCATAATACAAGGTCTACCATATCTCGTACACAATATATATGTGAGTAAAACAACATGTTATCTTTAAATTCCCCAGGGAATAAATTTCACTATTCTCCAGACATTGTAAAATAGGGCAATCTTACCCTAAAATGACAAGAAATGTGCAATAATTGTGCAACAGGAGAATTTGTCATCAGGTGAATCAAATTCTTAGTAGCAGAGGTGATCAGAAAATCCCATGTTTAAGAAGCTTTAAACGACTGAAGCTGATGGGATTAATGCACTGATTTAACAGAAGGATGAGGAGATAGAATGTTCAAATCCTGACAAACAGAATAATAACCAGACAGTAATCCATAGGTTGAGAAACTTTTGTTGTGAATAAATTATTTTAAAATTCATCAAAATGAAAAACCTGTCCTGCAAAGTAACATTTCTCCCCTACCAGCCTGAAAAGTGTTTAAATGAGCTAATGAGCAGAACTGATTGGTGTTGTAACCATAAAATAAACAGTTATTGTTGTCAAATGCAGAAACTTCAGATCTCTTGTGTAACCCTGCAGTTCCTAGTAATGCACTGTTTGTCTTAGCAATTACACCACTTTCTGTACTGCAGTAGTTAATAAGTCAGACTAGGGGTGTTGATTTTTATTTTATTTTTTTAGTGCTTTCTCTACACAGTTCTATAACCTAACTTTCTCAACAAAATATAGAACTTTTCCCAACTGAAGGGAGAGCAAGTGAAATCTGGGCATCAACAACCATTTTGGGTTTGATTGGTGCGTAACACCTCCACTTGAAGTTTTAATCTTCCATTGATCGGTTTTCTTCCATTGGTAGATGAAACGGCTTTGTGTCACTGAGGAAAATTTTAGTTGCCTTTCTTGTCATTTTGTGCTTTATTGCAGCACTTTAAATGAAATATAAAGGTCACACAGTCGTTCTCCAGAGAAGTCCTATACGAAGCAATCATAAGAATGATTACGTGTGACAGGAGTCCCCATCCCACAAAGAAATTAATTCAAGCAGATAAACCCCTGAGATGTTAAAAGAAAACCCCTTTTCTATAGGACCTTCCAAAATGTCTGATATGCCCACTGCCAGTATGAGCAGTGCAAACTAAATTGAACAACAAAGCACTGAAAGCTCCAGATTCTTCTATAAAAGCCTTTGATAGAGCTTCTCCTCAGTAAAAGGAAAACCATTATTGAATTAAAAAGATACTCCTCTTAACATGTGTAGATACTAATGGGAAGCATTAGTGGTGTTTGTTTTCTTAAGAAAAAGATAGCTGAATATTTAATGGCTGCGGAAGTGAATATATGATAAAAGAAGATCAGAGAGTTAGTGAAAGAGCAATGACTGGAGGTAATTCATTACTGAGCAAAAAATTTTTTTTCTTTTATGACTTTTTTTCTTTTTAAGACTTTTTCCTGGGAAAAAAACCAAAACAACCACGTAGCAGAAAGATCTATATATGAACAGTTTGAGAAAAACATGTTAAGGCTGAATGGATAAATGTAGCTTGGTTTCTATCACTAAAAATATATATTAAAATTACATAGCTATTCTTAATTAAAACATCTATTCTGATTCCAAGAGAATCTATGAATAAATAATTGGTAATATAAGATTTGGTTTTATACATTTTGTTCCAGTGTTTTACATTCCACATGATTATATTTGCATGTGTTAATTTTAATGAAGGCTAATCTTTATGGAAGTAGGATGTGAAAGTGCATAAGCACTGAAAAAGTATTTACAATACATGAAATAATTTATGATTCGTGTTTTTTATAATTTATGCAATAGAGATATAGCCTTGGATACTAGTTTATTTTGCATTAAAGAAACCAAAAATTTGGATTTGGATTGGAGCAACCTTGGATTTTGGCTTAGGCAGTATACTGGGAAACAGATTTTGATTTTTAAATATTTTTTTAATGCCATTTCTTTGTTCCCTAATGTCAGAAACTACTGCATAACCTAAGTAAGGCAGCCTGCTGGTGACTCAGTTTACTTCACAAAATGGACATAATACCATCTTTCTTCAATCTGTCTGTTTCTTTTTATTAAAACCCTTTTATTTTCCTGGTTGCCTTTTCTTGTATGTTTGTACAATGCTTAAACTGTTACTCTTCTTGACTTGAGAGCTTTTTCATGCTGTTGGACTTCGGAACTTTGTTTTTTTTTCTTGAAGTGTACCACCCTGGGTAGGAAAGGCACAGCCCCTTTTCTGGTGTGAGCTGTTACTGGGAATACGGGTTTGGGCTCTGCCGTCTGCTGCCAAGTCCAGTCCGGGACTTTTCCCATGGGGGACCTTGTTGTCATCTGGAAGGTGTAGGTTCTGTATTAACATATTCTCTTGCATCTTTGAGCACATTTGTGTTCTTGTATGCCTATAGTTTGACATCCTCACTGTTACTGATAGTATTATTTTTTAATTTTTTTTCATTAAACTGCTCAAGTTTGTGGTTGTTTTTTCAACCTTAAAGCCTCTCTCCCTGGTTCCTATTATCTTCCTCTGGGAGAGTAGTGGGTGATCGTAAAGAGCATCTGTCAAAGTTTAGTGGCCAATCCAGCCTTAAACTTTGACATCCACCATTCTTGAGAAAGGCGTGTGGAGGGTAATTTTAGATTTTGAAAAAGTCTCTCGCTAAAATGTGCAGCAGTTTCCTTCAAAAATGGCTGCTGTATTTCATTGTTCTCGATGGCACTGAAATAAACCGACATCTTCCAAAAAATCCTCTGCCTCTTGTTGTTTTCTCTGAGCAAAAAAAGCTTGGAGGTACTCAGGTGTTTTATGCTGCCAGGAGTCAGAGTCACATTTTGAAGAGTGGGAGGTAACAGCCATTTCGCAATCGGATAGACCTTTATGGAATTTCCCTTTTGGAAGACTTCACCCATGAATCTCTGGTGTTGAACCTTCAAAACATGGAACAGGACATTAATCAAGAAAGAATTAAGAAGAACATTAGTTGAAATTGCCCATAGCAGTTGGACAAAGCCTTGAAATATTTCCGAGTATGAAGTAGAGAGATTTTTAGAGTATACGGGATGCTTTTTTCACTTTGCTCATAGAGGGGGAGAGTTAAGGGAATTGCACACAGCACTGCTTTTCCTATAGGCTCTGTGTCCTATTTAAAGATTTATTTCTAAATGAATGCACTTTTCAGTCAACAACATTTTCAGTGAAAACAGGCATATGATGAAATCTCCCCAAACCTCACAAAAGGGGGACAGAGAGCCAGCAGTGTTTTATCTTATTACCTGACTAGATAGCTGTGTATTCATTATATGGGGTATGGTCTGACTGCTCGTGAACCAGAAGGGTGCATGCTGCAGCCTCCGCTGTTCTGCTTCTGGTTTTGGCTTACCTCAACATCTGCATTGCTAGGAAACAGTGTTCACAGACGTTGAATTTGGGCAGGGCTGTGCATGTGTATGGCTGTGTTCAAAAGAGGCTATGTGGCCAGGGTGACAAAGGCCTGTTGGCGTATTATAGGCCCATGTATCTTCCTACAAGACAATTTTCTAGTTGTTTTTATGTGCTTCTTGGAAGGCTACTTTTAGAAGCTTTTCTTTTTGGCTGGTCTGTATTGGAAAATTGTGAAGAACCTTTAAGACTGAACAGCTTTCCATTTCCAGAATGGGAATTTTCTTTTTTTTTCAAATTCATCTGAGAATCATAATTTATTTCAATTAACATTTTGCTCTGTGGAGTGAAAAATCACTTGTCATAACTCAAGAAACGGTAGTGTATTGGCAGATGACTGTGTGGATGAAAAAGAATAAAATATCCTTTTGATACACAATATTGAAAGCTAATATTAAAGATAGGGTTGGTGAAACACCAATGATGACATATTGGTTTATGTAATTTTGCATTATGTGTTCATTTCTGTATAGTTTTCTGTTTATTTAATGGTCAAGATGGGATATTTTCTCTATAGGCATTCTTTTGTACCATGGCTGAATATTTCATACCATTTGTTATTACCTGAAAGTTCTTATGGTTTTTGATTAGAAAAAAATATTTCACATCTGCACATGTAAGTGGCAAATTTCATAATCAGTAATACACAAGGCAATTGGATGGGCTTAAAGCCTGATTGTCTTGATATACATTCATGAATCTTCTCCTCACTATTTTCTTGTGTCCTTAGTATTCCTAGCATAGCTGTCTATAGCTTGACTCTTTTCAGTTGAGATGAAGCACTGTGAAGTGAAATGTTAATATGCAATTGCTGTATCAAAATACAATAATGTGGCAAGATACAAGATATAAAATATACACGTGGAGGTCTACTTAAAGGTGCCTTGTTCTTGCTACAGAGTACAAGCTCAGTTTCTTAGAGTTAATGTATCAGTAAAAAGAAAGTTGCCATCAGAAGTCTTTGAATATTTGTGCTCTTTTATAAAATGCAAAATAGAACAGTCTTAATTTCTCCTTTCGTGTCACAGATGGGATCTACTTCCAGCTCCCACGCTAGCTGTAGCACTAACTAGGAGACTGATAAAGCAACCACTGTGCCTGCTGATGTGTCCTGAACTGACAGAATGTATTTAAAAATGTTAACTGCAAAAACTAAAAGCGCGTATTATGTTACTTTTATACTATTTCTCATCATTTTGCGTATGGAATGATGAGTATAGTGTGATGTATTCTGCTAAAGAGATATGCTGCTGCACCAGGGTGGGGATTCATCTATGTGTCATACAATTCTGGTGTAATTGCTGCACACCAGAGGAACACAGGCTCGTAACGCTCAGTACCTGCTACAGCAGGGTCGTTTGGTTATGCTTAGAATCATAGAATCATAGAATGGCCTAAGCTGGAAGGGACCTTAGAGATCATTTTAATCCAGCCTCCCTGCCACCAGGGATGCCACCTCTCAACTAGATCAGGTAACACATGGGGACCGAACGGGAATCGAACCTGTGACCTTAGCGTTGTTAGTGCTACGCTCTACTGACCGAGCTAACCGGCCCCCTCAGAAACTCATGAGAAGCCCGTTGAGCTGTGAGTCGTGTCAAATGCTTTGCACAAGTCCAGGTAGATGACATCAGTTGCACTTCCCTTATCCACTGATGCTGTAACACCATTGGGGAAGGCCACCAAGTTTGTCAGACACGATTTACCTTTAGTGAAGCCATGCTGGTCACCAGCTATCACCTCCTCTATATCCATGTGCCCTAGCAGCTTTTCCAAGAGGATCTGCTTCATTATCTTGCCAGGCACCGAGGTGAGACTGGTGGGCTTGTTGTTCCTTTTTCTTCTTGTTGAAGGTGGGGGTTATCTTTTCTCTTTTCCAGTCAGTGGGAACTTCTCCAGAATGCCACGATTTCTTGAATGTGATGGAAAGTGGTTTAGTGACTTCATCTGCCAGTTCTTTCAGGACCTGCAGATGGATCTTGTCAGGTCCCGTGGACTTTTGCACCCTCAGGTTCTTTAGATGGTTCCGAACCTGTTCTTTGCGCATAGCGAGGCTCCATCAGTGGCCTAATCTCTGCCTATCCTCTCTGCAACTGTGGCAGTGTGGCTGGAGCCCTTGCCAGTGAAGACTGAGGCATAAAAGTCATTTAGCCTTTGGAATATTCTGCTTGACGAACTGTATAGGTCAGAAACTGAGCTTGTATTGCAGTCATATATCATTAAAACTTGCTTATGCTGCCACCTATTTAGAAACTTTAGAGTTGAAAATAGAGAAAGGCAAACAGATTTTAAAACTATTTTTTTCTCCCATCTCAGTTGCAAATTTTAAAGCATTTCAGTAGGATTCACCCTAATTATAAAGTATCCTGTCTTTTAAATTATTTGGCATTTCTTAAAAAATGCATTAAGTTAGCTGAATTGTAGAATACTGTTTTGAATAGACTATAGCCATACAAAAAAAAAAAATTGAATTTCTGAAGCTGTCAGTAAGTTATTCTGTGTAAACACTATTTGCAAATTTGCTATGTGGAAAGCAAGCAGGTTTCTGTTCAGCTTCTGAGGTCTTGCTGTGAAAATATACAACACTAGCTTTTCAGTCCATCCTCTAAACTTACCAACAAGCTACATAAGCATCCTTCAGAGGTAAACTTCTGTAAACTAGTTGTTTCCTGTTTTATAATGGAAACAGTGTTGCCTGGAGGATAACAAAGGATATGGGGCAATGAGAGGAGTCAGTATTTGACATTTTGTTGACTGTTTGCTGTGATAAATAAACTATTAGCTATTTGTTTATGTAAGCAGGTTGTAAGACTTGCAAATTTACTTTTTATAACTCATGTGTGAAGAGCTGGAATTGTAGACAACTCACTTTAAAATTATGCAAAATAACCATAGCTCTTTTTTCAGCTACTGATAACCAAGTCACACAATCTCCATATTCCTTTTCTCTTCAGTATTGAGGTAGGTAATTATATTTATAGCCATTATTGCACTATAAAGTATGTATGGACATGTGTAAAACCTCTCAATTATTTCTACTAGAGATCCATTATATTGTACAAATTGTATGTTAGCACACAAGAGCTCATTAGAGAAGTTCAAACATACAAATGTTGACTAGAAAATGATGCATTTCAGTTTTATTAATTTGCTTTTTGCTTTAAAACAAACT
>NW_009702088.1:0-8258 GCF_000703405.1 Apaloderma vittatum
CCAGGGTGCCCAGCCAGGCCGGGTGCACCCCATCCACGGTGAGGAAGGGGGTGCATCGCTCTGCGGGGTGAGCAGAAAATTGCAGAGAGATGGAAGGAACCTGTCATCCACAGGTTCCGATTTTGGGGCTGTGGCACAAACAGAATCCCCTCATGCCATGCTGGCCCCCGTGGCTGGTCATCCCTCTCTGCACCTGGTACCACCAAGGGGCACCGCAAAGCAGAGGGTGATGCCGGAGGAAAGCTGCCCCTTTGCTTTCCCCGTGGTGGGACTCTCTCCTCCCAAGGTCTTTCCCAGCCTTTCTCCATCCTGCTTCCTTCCTGGGCGAGAAACTCCTCCAACCTCAACAGCCTGGCGTGGCCCAATCATCTCTGCAAGCGCTGTGCAACTGCAACACCCTCGGAGCACCAAGCAGCCAGCCACCCCCTCTTTTATAAACTAATCATGGGCTGCTTTGCTTGTGCAGAATCCCGGTGCTTTCCCATGAGGCTGATGAAGAGGAAATGCCGTGTTATGACGGCGTGATACCGCAACGCCCATCTCCACAGGGATCCCAAGCACTCACTCTGCTGCCTTCTCCCTCGTGTAAACCAGGGGTGGTTTCGGTCAGCAGGGATCCAGGTAACCTGCTGCAACAGCATCAGCCACAGGCAAGCTCCGAGACGAAAAACAGCTGGAAAATTTCTGCAAAACAGCACTTTCTCCCTATGAAACAGCACTTTTTGCCAAGGAGAAGTGAGAAGAAAAGAAACAAGTATCTTTGGGGGTTTCGTAAATACAAACGGATCTTTTGTGTTCAGCCACGTTTTTCTTGCGCAGGGGACGGGGAGGGAGGTGTTGCCACATCGGGTCTGAGCAGGGTAATCCTGGGCTGAGGCAGGCAGACACACAGACTGAGGATCTGCAGAAAGCGTGGCTCAGAAGCAGCAGTCAGAGCTGTCGAGCCAAAGTCAAACCCTAAGGTCAGCTCTTCTGGATCTCCAATATAGGCAACCCAACATCTTGGCAAGGACACCCCTCCCCACAGCCCATTCCATGAAGACCTTATGGACATGACCATGCAGACCCCCTGCACAGACATGTCACTCCAGCCAGGGCGCCTCAGTCCTTGCCATTTTACAGGCAGTTGGGAGCCTTCTGGTGCATTTGGTTGCCTCTGGCAAAACCACTTGATTTTCTTAACTTGGCCTTTGGGCAGACTAATGAAGGTGCTGTGGCAGTCCTGCCTCCCCTGATCTTGCTCCTGCCTGCTGCCTCCATTATCACCTACTGCTCCTCTGACAGGAGACCCTTAGACTCCATCTGAGATGTAAAACAACCCTGAGACCTCATGTTTCCCCACTTGATGCTTTCGAGAGCCCCACTCCAGCCAGCAGTGGGAGGCAGAGCTTTTTCTTTAAGCCCGGCTCAGCACAATGGGACTGGAAACCTTCCTAATGCACATAAACACACAACATGAAGTGGTCAATGGAGCAGCCAAATTGCTACCTCCCACATGCCAGGAGCTGGCTGCGCCTTCCTGAGAGATCGAGAGGAACACAGAGCATCCCATCCTGGGGACTGCAGAGCAGGGGGTTACCAGAGTTCAGGCTCCTGTGGAACAGGACCTCTCTCTCACCTCCCTAAGGATAATGCCAAGGTCCCTCTGTGCATCCCACAAGCTCTGGGTCGTGCCCAGCAGCAGCGATTCCCTGAAGGCAATGGCAGCAGCATCCTGGCAGGAAAAGGCCAGAGCGTGGCGAGTCAGGACACGGAATTTTGTAAGACTTAAGAGTGAGGACCATCAGGGAGGAGAAGGGACCAGGGAGGAGATGGTGCTGCCCGCCCAAGCCTCCCTCCAGGGCTGAACCTTGGCTGGAAAGGGCCTTCTGAGGGCTCAGGCAGGCAGAAGGCAGCTCGGCTGCCTTGGCTTCCTCCGAATCCCTGCTGCAGCACCAGCCAGCACAAAATACTAAATAAAATGCAGAAACCTGCTTTTGGCAATTCCTATTCAACAAGCTTTCATTTGGCTCAGCCAGCACGTTAGACAGCAGCTCTCCATTCCCCTGCAGGGCAGCTCACAGGCATTAGCAACGGTGTAACAGCTCCATTAGCAAGGAGTAAAACCCCACAAACCCAGCGATGAGCAGGGGGAACCCTGACGTACAGGGACACCTCCACAGCCAGGAGGGAAGGAGACCACCAGAACCCACCTCTCCCCTTGCTGCAGGTCTCCTGCCTCTCGTTGCAGAATATTCAGCCTCATCCCAAGTCCACGAGAGAGAAGACTTGTCCAGGGGTGGGGAAAGGCACATCCCGTACGCACAGCCTGGGAGGGCACGGGGGTCAGCAGGGAACGACTGTGCTCGCAGTGCTGGCCAGGGAGCCAGGCAAGGTCACCTCTGCTGCTCCCAGCTCCCACCAACGCTGCCCCGTTTGGGATCCATCACCTCACAGATGGGAACGTGGCATTTGCTGGCCCCCCCATCCCCAAGGAGAAGCGCTGCAGCAGACGGTCCTTTCCCTGTGCTGCTGCTTGAAACAAAAAGCTTAATTAACTACCAGTTCACTGTCAGAGGGATAAATCTAAAAATCCAAGGATGGTAATAAAGCGGTGAATTATCTTCTTCGGCAGCTGAGAAGCAATGGTCCCAAAAATCAATATGCTGAAGTCATACGTACACACACACATGCATGTTTACAATTATTACAAATCAGGCAGCAGCAGGGACTGCAGAGAACCAACTCAGCAGCCGTCTGGTATGAGAGAAACTAGTTTTCCACCGGTTAAAGCCGGAGCTATTCATAGATCATCTCCGGTACGGGCTCCAGACAGCCACCTCCACAGTCCTGCTCGTAACCTGGGCAGAGCCGCAGTTCCAGCCCCAACATCAGAGCGTCCCCCAGCAGCCAGGGTTTGCCCCGTGCCACTGCCCCAGCAGAAGACCTCAGGAATTTTCAACTGACCTTGAGTAACTGTGTTACCATGAGCCCCAAAGCTCCCTAACCCAGCCGTCGCTGGGGAGAACACGATGGTTTAGAGCACCACGACTGGAGAAAAGGAGTTGTAAACTCAAGGTGGGCTAAAAAACATCATAGAAAAAGCTTAAAATGTCACGTTCCTGGAAAGGGCATAGAGTGACAGTCATCGCTGCTCGGCTGCGGGCAGCACACCCACAGGCACCTCCAGACAAGTCAGAGTGACAGCGTTTGTTAGCTTTTGGTGAGTAACACCTGAGTGTGCTGGTGCTGGGGCTCCAAAAGCACTCCAGAACGCTCCAAAGATTCCTAGTTCCAGCCTAGGACTCCTCTTCAATGTTTTTCAAAGCCTGGGGCTCAGACTCTGCCCATATTTCTTCTTGGAGCCTCCTCTTGAGCCTCAAGCTATTGGGTCTTCATGGAAAAATAATGATCACAGGAGAGGAGAATCATAGCAAACCACTGAGTTGTAATGTGCTACGACAAGCTACTTTTTCAAGCTCTCCCCGCACGCAATTTTGCCCTTGAGATAAGAAATATAATTTGATTGCAGGAGCTGCAATGCCCAAATGCTTTGGGCATAAGATCACTTAGTCACAGCAACTTCTCCGTCCCCCTCAAGTGACATTGCTGAGTACAAGGCGCTCTTTATTGATATAAAACAACTTAGCTCCATCACTGGCTCAGCCTCAATTATTGCATTCACGCCTCTGTCCATTTCTGTAGCAACAAGGCAGAAATGCTTCGAGCCTGGTACCGATCTCCTGGGAGCATCCCCAGCTGTCCCAGCGGCGCAGAGCTGCCTGTGTTGTCACACCGGGGCCATTATAGGGCTGTGACCCATGCAGGCAGCCCTGCTGCACCCCCGCAGTGTATCGAGCCTTTCTGCCTGTTTCCAGGGGCAGCAAAAACAGCCCTAAATTTGTTCCTGTGGCGGTGTTTGGAGAGGGCACTGAGCAAAGAGCAGGGAGGGGGTGGCAGTGTCCTAAAGCCACCTTTACATCCTCATGCACAGGATGCTCCAGAGCCATGCAGGTCCCCAAGACTGCTGAAATGAACCAAAAGACACTGGGAGGGGCTGTGGCTGATGGGACATCTCCAGCAGCACAGACGATCTTGCTGCTGCCAGAGCACCGAAGCCGTGGGTGTTGAAGACTCGTCTGCTGGCTTGTGACTGCAGCCTCCCAAAGATTCAACAATTCTCCTCAAAGTTTAAAAATCTGAAGCGCTGCTCAGCTAAAGCGAGGCTGCAAGAGGACATCTGACACTACCCTGGGGGAGATTTACCCACCACAAGAGTCCTTGGGGCTGTCTGCACAGCCAGGGTCTCAGTGGGGCAAGACATAGCCCCCGGCAGGCACCGTTCTCTGCCCCCTGCTTCCCCGGAACAGCCAGGCAGCTGCTTCTGCTGGAAGGGCAGGGCCAGCAGCATCCTCCTGGGGACGGATTAGGCAGGTTGCAGCCCTCAGAGGTCAGGCTGTGCTTCTTGGGGAGCAGAAGGAGCATCAGAACCGTCACTGGGCTGTGACTGCCATCGCCACAGAGCGCTGCAGCCCACCACACGGGTAGCACGGTACAGGGTGTACACACAGCTCCAATGCTTAGAGGAGGTGCACAGCCAGGTCATGTGTAAAACATGGAATTCTACAGCTCCCATCAGCACAGGGCAGTGTCAGCGCAGTCTTACGCAGGGCATTTGGGAAGCTCCCGCCCTTGCAAATCTGTCAGCGCTGTGAGTCCTTCACGTCCACTAGCCACTAATTCACTTACGGCAAAGGAAAAGACTAGAGGTGAGGCTCACTCCTCAGCTCCCAATAGAATTATGTTTTCTGAGAGAAGGGAAGCTGAATTTCCCTTTCTCAGAGAAAGAAATTAATGCACTTTTCTTGCCGCGTTAATTAAAACCAGCAATGACCCTGGCTTCACCAAGAAGAAAACGTGAAAGGTAAAAGGAAAGCCTGAACCAGCTTTATTGGTCAAAAAAGTTTCCTGACTACCCTGCTGCAAAGGGAGATGCTCAGAGGAAACAAGATCAGCAATTAAAAATTAAATAGAGAGGGAGAGCAGTACAGCAAATTACCGAGATGTGTTTGCATTGCTGCAGTGCATTAACTGGGCTGCAATGCCCATGGGGGGAAGCCCTGACACCCCCGGAACACGACTGCCTGCAGCGAGCAGCTCTGCCCAGCTCGAGTCCGGGCAGGGGAGAGGAAACAGAGGAGGGACCGAGCCCGAGGTGACTGAAAGCAGCAGAGGAGAATGGGTGGGAGATGCTGAACCACAGCTGCCAAAGGGGAGAGAGCATCTGCACTTTGGGTGAGGTTATTTGAGACTGATCCCCCACCCAGGAGCCCCTGCCAGGAAGGGGACAAGGCAGCAGGTTCTGGGTTGGATCCAGATACCTCGAAGAAAAAAAAAAAAAAAAAAAAAAAAAGAAGAAGAAACGCAGAGGGAGACCCAAGGGCTGGATCGGTCCCTGTGCCCGGCAGGCTCCTCGGAGCTGCCAGGTCTGGTTTGCCTCTGCCTTGCCATCACACTCAGCTGAGCAGCGTTCTCCAGCCCGGCGCAGTCCCTGGAGGACCCTCAGCCATTGAATTAGCATGGGGAGGACATCAAACCGGGGAAGCCGCGGGAAAAATAGGCTGGAAGAGCCTCCCAGGCTTATTAGCACGTTATACTGATCTCCTGCAGCAAGGGCTGCCTTCCCAGACATAAAGTGTCCAAGGGCTGCCAGTGCCCCTCCGCCATCCCACTGGGTGGGTTTTTTTGTCCCCCACAGCCCCAGTGCTCAGCCAAACAAACTCGCTGGCCTGGCGGCATCAACATGCACAATTTGGAGAAGAATTTGAGCTCAAGAAAGGAGGAGGATGCAAAATGCTGCACTCTGGGGACTGGGCACGGCAGGATGAGACCCCAGACAAGGTCCTCCCCTGTCCTGTTTTGGACGCAGCCAGGGGAAAAGCAGGAGAGCCCAGTGCTGACCAGGACTCCCTGGGGTGCCCTCCCTACACCCTCTAGGCGGGTTTGGTCGCTCCCTACCGCCTGCTGGGCTTTCCTTCCAGGAACTGGAGGGACAGACCCCTTCCCAAGCTCTAGATGCTGCCCCTGTTTCTCACAGGGCTTGGCCAAGCTACTGCATCCCAGCAGCCCCAAAACTTACAGCAAACTCAGCAGAATCACACCAGACACAGCAACCCAGCACTGATGGAGGCAAACAGGGATATTGGGCACAAGCAGCTTTTATTATCAAGCCTCTCTCTTAACACAAAGCAGCTGGTAGACCCAGGGAGCCACCAGCACTTTCCTCACCCTCTCAGCCCCATCCAGAAAGAGAGATCAGCTCCAGGCACAGCTGAGGAGATTATCTGAGCATGGAGCAGCTGGAGGATGAGGAGGGGACATCAACCCACAGAGCTCTGCAACGAGCACAGGGGTGGGCAATGCTCAAGGTGATTTCTCCGGGTGGTCACCAGCCCTGGCTGTGCTGAACATTCCTACGTCGGGAGGCAGGAACTGGGAGAAGTCTCATTTTGCAGCCCCATCTCGGGCAAAAGGCTTCAGAAATCACCCAGGAAATCATGTATTGTCTCGATTTCTTCAAATTCACAAAGCAACAATTGGAAAGCCCCCAGCTATGGGCTGGGATCGTGCAATTAGACCATTAAAAAATAAACCTCCGAAACCCTCAGACATATAAACCTGAGAGGCCATATGAATAAAAATGTTCACTTTTCACAAACAATGAGTGGAAATCATTTTAGATTTTTATTATTATTATTTTAGAAGGGAAATAAGCATATCTCAATCCAGTCAAGAGTGAAATTGAGTTTAACAACAAAGCAATTTCTATTAGTGGAGACCCAGGGAAAAAAAAAAGGCAAACATGGATGAATAGAAAGCTCAGAGAGAAATGTGTCACACAACGGTGGAATTAGGAATTAAAAGCAACTTTGCTTTACTGCTGATAATATAAGCACATAATCATCTACCTCATTGCTAAAGTGTTCCCTTCCCATATAAACACTGTAAAATAACAACAGCAGAAAAGATTGGGATTTAATTTTGCCCCCCCTAAGCCAGCAGGGAAGGGAAAGGGATGCGACCCCAGATGGGGCTGGTTCACCTCCTCCGAGAGAGCTCCTGGAGCAAGCTCCAGATCTTGACATCTGTACCAGGATGCTTTTACCTGGGCTGAACACAGAGCTGTCCTGTGCAAAAAAAAGGGTCTGGTGGGCATAACTGGGGAGGCACGGGGTGGGTGCCCGCCAGGTCGCAGGCAGACGCACAGGCAGGAGCCTGGCAGGGTTTGCATTTCCTGCAGGCAACTGCTGCTGGGAAAGGCTGTCCCACCCCCCAGGGTGTCCCCGAGGGGACCAGTCCTTGCACATGTCCAGGAGCTGGGGCTGAGCATCCCACAAGAGCTGTTGCAGCCCCCTCTTCCACAGCTCCTATCCCCAGTCATCCCCTTGGTGCATAATAACCTTTTTTGGCTGTTCTTCCGTGTGGGGTTTGCTTTTAGGATGGCCTCCTGCCCCTCCTCCCCAGTGGGGACAGCAGAGAAGGAGGAAAGGTGTCTGTTTCTGCCTCGTCCTGCCTCAACAGCCCGGGACGGACCTGGCCCTCACCGATGGAGGCTGCGAGAGGAGAGGAGCACCCGAGCTCCCACCACCCGTGATTGCGACGTCTGAAGCAGGGGGTAGATGCCCAGAGAAAGGGATGGGCAGCATCCCTGCTCAGGAGGGAAGCAGAGGGCAGCTCTGAACCGGGCAGACCTGGACCTGCCAAAATCCACCCTCATGAGCACCAACTCCTGGCCAAATCCTGCCCTAGCACTCAGGTTGGGTATTCTCCTTCATCTCCCCATTTCCACCCTACTCTTCTTCACCTTCTCTACTCACCACTCACACCTTTGGGAACAGGCAGTACCTGGCTTTAACATGTCCCCCCACCAAGCCATGAGTGACCCCAAGGAGCTGCACCCCAGGGCACAGAGCATCAGTGGGACCTCTCCAGGACATCAAGTTGTCATCACTCCTCATCTTGAATCATCTCCACTGCTGAGGATCTAGGTCATTGGGTTAAAAATTGGAAGTTTGAATAGTCTAAACTATCAAATCTTAAAGCAATTACACTGTTCTAAATCTTTTTTTGGCTTTAAAGATTAACTTCTCATCTCCAACGAGGCACAGGTACCTCCACAGCAGGGTTCACAATTTGAATATGGAGACAGAGGAGTATTGATCGTGTCAGATACCACTAAATGGATTTTTTTTGCACCATTTTCTTTCATTTTTCTTTCT
>NW_009702088.1:8276-9885 GCF_000703405.1 Apaloderma vittatum
ACAGACCAGTGAAGGTGAACTGCTGCAGGAGCTGGAGATGGAGTCACCATGCGCTCTGTCACGGAGGCTGGGAGGAATGCAAAACTCGATTTCAAGAAAGTCCTGTTCCCTTTGAAGTCAATTAGGTGGCTCCAGAGGACCCTGGCTGAAAGGAGATGGACAGAGGCAATCAGGGAGAGCAGCAGTTGAGTATAAGAGCAGTAAAAGCACAGAGCAATTCCCTAAAATGCTGCTGACCCATCAGCTAAGAGGGTCTGTGAAGGAAGACAGGATCTCACTGCCTGATTAGGTACCAGCCCTCTATCTCCAGCGGAGCACGGCTGGGACACGCTGCCACAGCCAACCCCACTGCCAGACCCTGACACCATGGGACAACTGTGACACGGCACACGGTGCGCTTCCCTGCCGTCACAGCCAGCCATGGGTTAGGGACCCAGCCTACGAGGAACACGTGGTGACCCAGAGGGGTCCCAGCAGGGATGGGAAGCCGGCCAAGAACCGGCAATGTCTCGGCACACGACGGTTTGGGGTTTTTCCCCTTATGTTGCTACACAAGAGGGAGGAACGTGCCACTGGCAGAGCGTGTGTTCCCACATTTACCCACATCAAACCTGTCTCGGAGCCCGTCCCTTCTGCGTTTCCAAAACCAGGAGGAGAAAATGAGAATCAGCAAATGGAGGAGCAATTGGAGCTGTGCTTGACATTCGCAAGGATTGATAGATCTCCTCCAACACTAGTAAATAACCAGCCTTTGCTCCTCACTCGGTGGAGGGAGCATCCCCCCTCCAAACACCTGCAGTAAGACGCTTGCAATTACTGCTTTGTCTCCTGGAAACTAGTAAATAATTCAAACAAACCCTTTTATTTTTCCTTTTGTCTTTCATTTTAATTAATCCACATAGAATTTTGTCCTCCAAACACAATCACAGCAGCACAGGAACGGCAGGTAGAGAATCTCATTACCCAGCTTACCAGCCAGGTCCTAGAGCCGTTATTAATAGAGACTTCAACTGCGTGAGGAATTAATAAAATCCGACAACGAGGGGGAAGGGAAACACGTTTTCTGGAGTGATCACCCTCTCCACCTTGTCCCCACGATGTCCCATGGTCAGAGGTGCCGGGGGGTTGCTGCGCTTTAGGGACAGCTGGCACCTTGCCTCCCACAGACCCCGTTGCTTGGCCCTGCGACCAAGTGTCAGTGCCCGTGGTCTGGGAGGAGCCGCTGGGTTCAAAGCAAGGCAAGGAGATCACAGAACGGTTGGAGTCGGAAGGGACCTCTAGAGATCAAGTCCAACCCCCCTGATCAGGAAACCCACCTCACTGCGTGCAGGGCGTCGCACAGGCTCTTGTCCAGCTGCTGGCAGGAGGCAGAGTCCAAACGTGTGTTCTCATGGTGCTACATTAATCACAGATTCATTAAAGTCGGAAAGACCTTTAAGACTGCCAGTTCCAACTGTTAACCCAGCACTGCCAGGCCCATCACTAAACCATGTCCCCAAGCACCACATCTATACTGCTTTTAAATACCTCCAGGGACGGTGACTCCACCTCTTCCCTGGGCAGCCTGTCCCTCTGCATTTCACTCCTGCACTAAGGGGGGCACCTTCTT
>NW_009702088.1:10012-44429 GCF_000703405.1 Apaloderma vittatum
AGCTCCTCCCCAGGTGGAGTGGAGAGAGCAGGACTGTGTCCCTGAGCACCCCAGTTGTGGGGGGAGACACTCGCCCTGCCCAGCTGCTTTCAGAGGCAACACTCAATGCAGGCACAGCACAAGGGACACCTTTCCCCCGAGGGACGCTGCGTGTCCAGCACCCTGGTGTAACATCCGCTGGAGAGGAAGATGCCGGTATCCCCCAGAGATCCTTGCACAGGGACGAGGCACGGCCATGGCGCCACGTGCTTGCTCTGCAATTTCTCTCTCCTGTGCCTGCTTCCCCCTGTGCTCCCCCAGCCCCGAGAAGCCCCGGGTGGCCGTGCGGGCTGCAAGGCAGGGAGGTGTGATTCGCTTTCAGGCTCGATGGCTTCTCTGCCTTGATCAGTAGCACTTAGGCAAACAGCAGTACATCAATAAGCAGCTCTAATTAGAGGTGTTAATAGTGCTGGGAGCTGGGGGAAAGCACATCGAGGCGGGAGGGAGAACAGTTTGCAATCTAAGGAGCGCGGCGGGAGGAGCTGGGAGGACTGGGATGCTCAGGACCCTGCACACGCAGCGGGTGGGACAATCAAGCTCCAGGAGCCCACGTGAAATTGCCGGAGAAATATCCCCCGTGCTGATTATCTTGAATAATTTATGCAGATGCTATCATGCATTCATATTTTATGGAAGTCTTGCAAAGCCGTGAAGGCGGTTATTTACAACCATTTGCTCCCTTCCAGAAACCTGTCGGTGGTGGGTGCAGGGTGTGGGTTACATCTCAGGGACCTCAGCTCCTCGTGGCACCGGGACATGGCCCAGAGCAGCAGCAGGACAGCCACCTTCCCAGGGCACCAGCACAGGCTGAGTTTTAGCCCTCCATCCCAGCATCCATCCCCTCAGCACCTCCAGGGGACAGACAGCCCAGGGCAGAGGGACAGGGGACACTGACAGTTGCAGCAGCACCCTTCCCACCATGACCCTCCTTCTGCACCCATCACCTCGCAGCCTTCTCCAGCTTCTATCCTGCTAAGCAGGATACAACCCCCAAAAAAGGACCCAGGAAAGGGACCGTTCCCGCAGCACCCTCCCTCTGCCCGGGATGCTGTCACAGGGCGATGCTGAGCAGGACAGAAGAGCTGCACCCAGACGTTCCTTGGTCCCCTGATGGGTAGGATGCAGGCTGGGGTGGAGAGGACCCTGGGGCACCCACTACCTGGTGTCGAGCTGTGCAATCCTGCCACCTCCAGCGCTTCCCACTGCTTTCCCAGCAGCTGTCTCCCTGGAAACTGGAGCCGGGAGGCAGGAAGGGGCATCGCTTTCCCTTAGGAGAGGTGGGTGGATGAGCTGCACAGCAATTCCTTCCAGCAAGGGGGAAAGATAAAAGGCCACGGCTCCTCATGGCTGGAGGACCCCTCATGGTGGGCAGGACCCTTCCTCCGGGGGGGTGTGAGCCATCCCCACACCTCCCCCTTGCCCAACATCTCCATCCGCCCTGGGGTCAGGAAAACGTAGTGCCTTGACTCGAGGCTGCAGGGGCAGCGATGGTCACTGCAGGAGAAGCAAAGGGCTTTGTGGGGAGCCAAGGGGGAGCAGGGGGAGGAAGGGGCAGGTGAAGGGTAGGGTGAAAAGGAAGGGAGAAAAGGGAAAATTTCTGGAACCCAAGAGGTGCTCAGACCATGCTGGAGGAGGATGTGACTGCGGAGAAGCCTGCCAGTACCCAGCAGAGCAGAAAGTCAACGTTATTAAAGCAAAGACACTGGATATTTTCATTCCCTGCGGCTCCTGCTTCTCAGAGGACAGCGATGATGTCTGAAAAGCAAGCAGAAATTAAATAGGAGGCATCTCAGTTTGGTTGGTCAGCCTGTAAAACACCCGGGGAGTGGAGACACAGCTCAGAGCGGAGCAGAGAGGACCAACATGTGTTCTCAGCCAGCCCCCGTGTCACCAGCACCGCTGCCCCACCGTCGGTTTTGCTGTTATTTCTTTCCCTTCAGCAACACCCAACAAATCCTCTGCTCAATCCAGGCTGCCTCCGCCCACAGCAGCTCCCATTTATTTCAATTAGAGAGCCTTTCCCCAAAAGAGGGGGCCAGAAACCTCAAGCTCCTGCACAGCAGAGCCAGGAGATGCAGACAAACAGCCTCTGCCCGGAGCCTCATTTATCACCTGCCAACAATGCCCAGCCTTCCCCTCCCGGGCAGGGGATGAGCAGCAACGGGGCCTGCCACATTTGGCCGCTGCCAAGAGCACCTCGCAGCCTGGGCAAGGAGCAAAAGCAAGCAGGAGCCTGGGGACTCACCCAGAGCTGAATTTCCTGCCTCCCATCAAGCTCAGTTAGAGCAGTGGTGATTTATGAGCAGAGCTACTCCTTGGAGCAGCTGCAAGCCGTAAGGCTGTAGTACAAGCATCTGCTTCACCGAGGAGGGGTCGTGAAGAACAGGGAGTGATTTATGGGGCAAAAGCTGCTGGTTTAGCACAACGGTGTACAGCATGGGGTGACCCTCAGGGCTGGCTGAGGTGGGAGAGCTGCCACCGAGCCCGCAGGGTCCTGGGGTGATGGGAGGGGGGTGGCCATGCTTAGGGACAGGGACAGCCCGACCTCCCTGCAGCCCACCGTGCAAAGCAGCCTGTGAGCCCCGCAGCCAACAAGTCGAGAAACAGAGGAAGCAGGGAGACCACAGCTCAGCATCAAGCCTGCAGATGAGCCTTTTTTTTTTAAATTTTTTTTTTAAAGAAATGGCTTCTCTAGTTTTTGTCTGGAGCAGCCAATCAGACCCCAAAGAGTTGCATCTGACTGTGCGGAGAGAAAAAAAAAAATCCAGGTCTATTAAAAATGATGAGATACCTTGCCAGTGTCCTTTTAATGTAATTAAAAACCTATTTAAAGGCATGCCAACTGTTTACTAATTAAACAAGTGTTTCATTCTGTAGCCATAATGAAAGAAGTAATTGTGATACTTTTCACTAATCTCAGGTTTTTAAAGAAATAATTACTTTATAGAAAATCAGTTACTAAATTAAACCATTCTTTACCCACTGTTATTTTCACTCTTTTGCTCAATTTGTGCAGCAAGTTGAATCCTGAAATTACCTGGGACAGATTTTTTTTTTTTAATTCTGAATAATGAATGTTTCAAAGGAAATGGAAATAGAGAAAGAAGAGAAGTAGGAACCGCTAGTGGGTCCCAAAACCTTAATATGCAGCTGGGGAGAAAAGCGTGGTGTGGTTGGAACAGACCAGAACGTGCCCATGGGTCTGTCCCTCTGGTGCACTGACGACAGATCTCCCGCAAACCACCCCACCAAGACAAGTGAGGGCCACCTATGAGGCAAAGCTTCTGCAGCCTGGGCACGAGGGGTGATAGAATCACAAAATAGTTTGGGTTGGAAGGAATGTTTAAATTAGGTCTAGTCCAAACCCCCTGCCATGGGCTGGGACACCTTCAATGGTGTTCAGAGAGTCAGCCACAGGCTGCGCCGATGAGAGAGGTGGTGGAGTCTCCATCCTTGGAGATATCCAAAAGTCATCTGGACAAAGTCCTGGGCAACCTGCTGTGGGTACCCCTGCCTGAGCCGGGGATTGAACCAGGTGGCCTCCAAAGGTCTTTTCCAGTCTCAGATTCTGTGAGGAGCAGCCCAAGGAGCAGGAGGATGGGAGAGATGTCTTGTAAGAAAGGCAACAGCGCACACCACAGCCCTGCCTGCAAACCTCAGCTCCGTGCTCAGGTGCCATCAAGAAGCTAGGTGACATCTTTGTGCCCTACCTGCAAAATAGAGTCCTCAGACCACCAATTCCTCTGAGGTAGGACTGTCGCCTTGGTGAGCATCCGCAGACACCTGACATGCAGGAGCCGCACACCGCAGGGCTGCAAAGACACCGTCAGGCTGCCAGCGCTCCCCCCTCACAGATATGAGCTCAAACAGGGAGGCAGAGGGAAAGGGAACCAAGCACTCCCACCCACGCCATTAATAAACACCCACTGCAAGAGCTTCTTCTCCGTCTCCTCCTTCTGCAACCACTCTCAACAGCAATCCTGGCTGAGAGAAGGCTCTTCCCATCCCGGTGGAAAGGCGCCAAATTGAACGTGGCTCTATAAACCACCCGGCCCTTGTTTCCCAGCCAAGGTGCCGCGCGTGCGCTTCAGCCCATCAGCTCTACCTGGCTCTTCCGGAGAGGACGCACAGGCTTTGACCGCGAGCCTGCTCATCTAAGATGACACCAGGCTGAATCCGAGGAGGGAGGCAGCGAAGGCGCAGCGGTGACCGAGCATCTGCGCGGGCAGGCAGCAGTTGTGGGGTTGCAGGGGCCTTTGATAGCAGATGGGGAGTCTGACTGCGTTCGCTGATAATGGATTAAGGAGGCTTTATCTTTGATCTCGGCTTTCTCCCAGTTAGGCGGTTTCTGGAGGGGCTCTGCGGGGAGGTGTTACAAGAGATTTATTAACAAGATGAACTGCGATGCCAGGAAAAGCTACTTCTGCAAAACACGCTCTCAGACATGCACAAGCTTAAACGTGCTCCCAGTTTCAACACACTCAGCATCTTTCCTCCTCGGGGGACTCGAGCAGAGCGGCTCCCTCCCTCGCCATGGGCTGGCAGACGTTCATCAACGCACTAGGAAGCTGCTGTAGTCCTTACCCAGCCATTCAACAGCCTCCCAGATGTCCTTGTCTGCCAACAACACATGCAAGCACCTTAAAAGTTGGACGCCCAGGGCAGAAGAAACTGTAGGTAGAGGCAGCTTGTACCCAGCAATGTCCCCAGAACCATCACGGCCTTTCCCCAGAGCCAAACTCCTCTCAGCTGCTCTTGCAATATCCTGCAGGTAAGGAAGGCAAGACCTGCTCTAAGGTACATGTCTAAGGCCAGCAAAGGAACCAGGATTAGAAATTCAGAGCCCAAAGCTCAGATCCACACATGGACACAGCACGAGGTGACACCGCTGAACTTTTGAGACTGGTAAAAGTGTGGCTACCTACCAAGCAGTAGCTACAGGGGAAGGGAGGAGCAAGGAAAAAAGATAAATTGATGGGGGAAGCAGAAGAGAAGCACAGAAAGTAAAGGAGAGAGAGGAAAGCAGCGAAGGTAACCTGCACATTCATCACCTAAATAAATTGGGTTTTTTCCGAAATGATGGCCTGGGAGCCTGACAGCATCTCAGAACCAATGTCTGGGTGAGATTAACCAAGCCCCAGGTGAGATCAGAGAGTCTGCATGGACTTTGAGCCACCCTCCTGCTCTCCAAGAATCAATTCCTCATTTTTTTATTTCCCTTCTCCCTGAACGCCACTGCAAAATCCAAGCACAAGCAACCCCCAGGGATACAGATCAATGGGCTGTACATGGGCTCATATCTGGGAGCAGCCTTGGTTTTTCTCCGTCAGCGTGTGAGATATTTGCACCAGGTGAGGCCCCAGGCAGAAGGAGCGTGGCAAGTGTGCTGCTCAGGCTGCACAGGAACCATTCCCGTGTCTGCCTTCAGTCCCAGGGACAAAAAATGAATTCACAGCAGCCAAGCCACAATTCATCTCGGCTGGCTAAGCTCTGCCTCTGCAGCCAGGATCTGAGCACAGACACCACTTAGCCTGGCCAATTTCCTGTGCTGATGCTTCACTCAAGACCCTGACAGGAGCGAGTCATTAATTACAGAGGCTGGAATTGCCTCTCCGCTAGATAAGGGGAAGCCAAACGCAGGTCAGCAGCTGTACTGCCCGACAGAGCAATAAACTCTGCCAGGGACTGCAGCCCGAGCAGGGGATGACACGAGTGCTGCGTGCTCAGATAAACCCTGCCACGGGCTGCCCCAGCGACACGCCCGGCTTGGCGGGTGGAAGAATGAAGCCTTGGTGAGGAGAGATGCTGCCGCATTCAGAGCTCTATTGTCAGCGAGGAAAGGCTTCCTCCACTCCCCTCAGGCTCTTTGCACCTGCTTATTTCCACCCACTCACCTGCAGGCGCTTTGCGAAGGAGGTCAGGAGCAGTGTGGAGGCACGGTGACCCACGGCCAGCCGGCAGCCATGGGGACGGGACTGATCCCCACAGTGCAGCCATGACACATCCCCACCCCAAAGCAGGGCAGACAGGTGGGATCTCGCCTCCCGCACCAGCACGGACCCTGCAGCTCCATTGCTCCAAGCCTGGCTGCTCGGTGTTAGTGAGGACACACACAATATCCCCCCCAGGCAGGCTTCCGATGAATCATATTAAATGCAAAAATATCTCAAAGTCCCTCCTGTTCCACACAATATCCTCAAAGAGTAATGCTTAGAGGCTCTTACTCACCTTCCTGAGCCAACAGGATGAAGCTGTGACCGCCCGAAGAGCCACGTAAACTTCTGGGATCAACCCGATCCTCAAAAGCAGACCCAGACCGTCATCCCTGCCCACCAGTCCCTTACTGGCTGGCCACGAATTTCCCACCAATTCCACAACATCTCCCCATCCCTTCCTGTGTCCCTCTTACACTCCCCCCTTTCCAAACTGCTCTCCCTCACAGCCGGGATGACTTGCTCCAAAACCCCGTCCTTCCCAGAGCAGAGGTCAACCCCGCTCTTTTCCCAGTTCCTCTCGATCGCTGGATTCCCACCCGAGCTGACCCTGAGCCCAGCACCTGCAGCCATTCAAGCAGGGACCGCAGCTCCTGATGACGCTTTGCTGGAGCCCTTCTCCCACCCCGTCAGCAATTCTCAGTTTCTGCCCTGTGACAGCAGGAGAACGGGGCTGCTCATGTTTGGTGCCTCAAAACAACAAGATCGCTTCGTTCCTGTCCTTTCGCTCTGTACAAAACACGCTACAGAGGCCTCAATTATAAAAATGAAAAAGAACATCTTCCATCTCAGCTGTACAGCATCAAGTACTTAATAACAGAGGGCAAGGACGACTGCTGACACAGAGGTGAGTGCAGAAACCCCACTACAAGGGCTCCTGTTTGGGAGCAGCTGTACCCCACCTCACACGGCTGCTTCAGGAGGCTGCAAGAAACCCTTTGCAAACACTCAGGACAAGCCTCTTCCTGGTTTCTAGTACTTAAAAATTGGCTTAAATCCCCCAGCACAAGGTCTAAGAGCTCTCCTGCTACTTCTGCGGTCATTAATGACAACTGGGTCTATCAGGGTTTTACAAGCTGCAAGTGCTGCAGGTACAACAGCTAATTAACATGACGCACACCCTGTCACTTCTGGGTCCTCACAACCTCCCATCCGAGCCACAGTTCTGCAGAAAGTGTTGCTACAGAGAAGGAAGGGGGAAAAATAAAAAAAAAAAAAATCTTGGCTCCCAGCCCAAGCCTTTCTCTTTTTAAGATGCATTTCAAGAACGAGCTGGCTGGTAACCTCCTCGAGTTACAAGGCAGGCGGCTTGTCAGAAGCTGACCTGAGCTGGATCTAATTGAAAGGCAGCTGCTGGCAGTGGGAGGCGAGATCAGGGAGGGCACCGTGGGGAGACTCGGCACGGAGGGCTGGGAGGAAAAGAGCTGTTGGGGTGGACAGAGAGCGGTCTCTGTAGCTACGCAAAGGAGAGCCAGACCTTGGGCGTGGAGAATCTGCGTTCAGGAGCCCTGGGCTGCTTCCCTCAGCTCCTGCATGTTAAATCGGTCCGTCTGCATGGATCGCAGGGTGCATCAGAGGGCAACACGCCGCTTGCGTGCCGACCCAGCCCCGAGAGAGCCCCTGTCAAGGCAGCAAGACCCAGAGCTCCATCTCACAGCACCTGGACAGAGAAGTCCATTTCGCGGTGCTTCTCCACCGAGGTTTCCCCACGGTGCTGCCAAACACAGAGCAGATGCAGCATGGTTCTCTCTGCTCCCCTAAACCGAACAACTCCTCCGCTCAGGCTGAACTTTTTTGCCAGCAGGACTGGGGTGCGAGCCAGCCGGGGATGGACCCGTGCCTCCCCCAGGTCCTGCAGCAGCTTCACAAACCAGTGAGTCCCCTGAGCACTCGCAACCTGCCTGTTCATCTCCCTACGAAGATGTACCCCTTCCCACCTGCCAACCCTCAGACAGGCAGGGGCACGTCACGTCTTCGGACACTATTTTAGATCCTGGAGGGGGAGGAAGAGCTGTTGACAGCTACAAGTGGCTCACAGGACACCAGTGCTCTCTGGGGATCTGCAAACTGGATTAGCTGGGAGCAACCAACTGCTAATCCCAGCTCCACCACAGAGGATGCCCGTCGCCTTGGGCATACTACTTCACTTTCTGCTTCAAGATTCTCCTCTTTTTGCAATATTTATCTCCTGCGTGAAGTTTTCTGGGAGAGGAATTTATTAGCCAAGGAAAAACAAATTGAGTATTTCGCAGCAGTACTTTGCAGTAGAAAATACCGAGCAGTCTCCACATCTAAGCATTATTGATATCCTAAGCCTCTAATTCCACCAGAGACAAAACTAGTTCATTAGTGAGTTTCAGTTAGTGACCCAGCAACATTATCATTCTGGCTAAACACAGCCTCTCAGGAAAGTATTGACCATCAAACTGCTTAGAACTTACTCGGGTATTCCCACCCCTTTTCTCTGCAGCCTTGACATAATACCTCAACACTACCTGATGTTTAATTTTTAATAGTGCAACGTGACCCTTCATTCTTCTCAAAATAAAATGACACACGTGCAAAAATAATGCTCATGGTGGGTAAAAAACAAGATCTGAACGTCCGTAACCTTGGAGCAGCCCCAGGTACGCATCCGTCAACACAGAGCCCCATCCACAGCAGAGCCACAGCGTTCCCCAGGCACACGGGGTCATCAGGGCAGGTTGAGCTGCAGAAGCGAGAGCTCTGCAAGGCAAGAGAGTGCCATCACCAGCGAGGCAACGGGCCCACAGCACCCCGACGGAGTCCAGCCCAGCCTCGGCCAGGGTGAGCCACAGCCAGCGGTCGCCAGAGGCAGCAGAGCAGGGGCACAGCGAGTCACGCCAGGAAGGGCTGGTCAGGACCAGCAGAGGAAGAGGCCAGGCAGGGCCGTGCCCTCACTTCATAGCCCAAACAAGGACCAAGGGCAAAGACCTGAGCTAAAACCCCACTCCAGTAAACCAAGGGCAGGCTACAGAGCCAGGGAAATGGCCACGTGCAAATGTGCTCGCAGCCAGCCCGCAGGTGGAGAAGTCCCTGTGAACGTCTCGGGGCGATCTACAGTCACCGGCCCCTCTCCACCAGGCTGTGACCAGCACTTCCCACAGCTCAGAGCATCACACTACAAGCCCGGATCTCCCTCGGCACAAAGGTGCCTCACCCAGGCAGCAGGACTTGAAGCTTCCAGCGTTGCAGCATTTCACACCACCCTCCCCTCCCGATCCCCAGGACTGGTGGTTTATTTGTTTGCTGCAGAACATCATAAATATTTTTACTGGCTAGCAAACTTTTAAATCCAATTGCTTTCTGCACAGGATGAAACCCAGCGTGCATAATGCCCTTTTCCTTCCCCTACAGTCATTTCTTATGTGCGTATCAAATCCCAGCAGCACTGGCAGGAAAGCACGAAGCGCAGGCAAGCGCTGTGCCAGGCTCACTCTAACACCCGCGGGGGCACCGAGCGCCGTCCTCTGCCACCGGCTGCGAAAGGGCAGCGCTTCGTGTCTTACCGACACGGCTGAGAATTTGCAGAATTAAGCTCTCACGAAGTATAATTATTATAATTATTCATAAATGTCATCAAGATCTGCCTGTGATTGCTGCTCTGCTTCGCGCTGCAGCGAGGTAAGGATGGCATATGAATGCGAACGCTGGAACACTCATTTTTCAGATTGTCTCTCTCCTGCCGTATTTTCTCCAGAACTTCCACTCCCAGCACCAGGGCTGGTACTGGTGACCTCAGCACTGCCTGGTGTCTGCCTCCGCACGCCCACAGAGAACATGAGCCTCACGCCACCAGCTTGCTGCCTCAGAGGGCAGAGCAGGATGCCCAGCCCCACGGCGAGGAAGAGGGGCCACCTTCATCACACTGCGAGGCCGGGTCACCTACAACAAGGAACACACCTGACCGGGAGTGCCAGCTCCCGAACATGACGGTTTCACCCCGCGTCTGGTTGAGCACAGGGATACCTGTCAGCGGTCATTTATACCCTATACAGGTATTTTACAGGGATGTGTATAGAAGCAGGAAAGGCAGTTTGGAAATTCAGTCTGCACGTTTCAGGTGAACATTCGGGGAAATGCCGACAAGGGAAAAGGCTGAGCGCCCACTGCTACCTCCCACCTGCACCTTCCTCCCTCTGTCGCGCTGCTTCAACAGGGCAAGGCTGCTCCGGCCGCTCGAGATTCTCCCCACTGCTCCCTGCTCTCAGCCCCACAGCGCAGCAGCCCAGCCCACAGCCCTGGGCATCCTCCGCTTTGTTACTGCAGAGGAAATACTTTGCTCCTTCGCACAATCATTCAGCACGGGAGCTGTTAAACAAACGCTCTGTGCCACAGTTACACTTTCGCAAGCACCAAAGAAAATGATGTATGGTGGAGAGGCTCTCTTAAACAGGTTATTATCCATGTAATTGTGGTTTTTTCCTTTTTTACAAAGATTAATAACCAAAACAAACTCTGCAGGTCAGGCATTTCCACAAGATGAGTGGCACTGACAATAAGCAGTCACCACTGCATTTAGTACAAATGCTTAATTGAAGCTAATTTCACTAAGTGACCTTCACAAACAGCAATTGCCCTTTAAAATGACAGAATGAATGATTTTTCTAAGGCACAAACCTTCTATTTTTTTTTTCCTCCTTCAAGACCTAACTTTGAAGTGCAAACTCCTAAATGTCCTTTCATCCAAAGACCCAAAGGGCTGCGTGCAGCAAAAACTAACCGGTGAGGTTCTCTCCTAGTTGTCCACGTAAAGAATTTTACAGTCAGCTACTGAATACAGATTCTTTCTCTCAGAAATCCGAATACCGAGGCCATCCAAGGATCACCCTGCTGGAAGCACAGCGGATTTTGACCCATCTGCAAATTGCTGAAGCCCAGCCCTTGAATCGCCGTGTGAAGCCAGGAGGGAATCGTGCCTTCCAGGCGCAGTTTCTGACGGGGCAGTAGCCCTCCACATCTACAGTTGACTTTAGACAAACAGGATCCAAATACTTTACAACTCTGATGAATGTTGTGGACTTCCTCAAACACACAGCACCTGACCTAGGAGAAATATATCTGAAGTTGTTAGAAAGGACACTGGAAGGGGAATCCCCCAAAAAAGCCCCAAACATCAGACATTTTCCTCTGAACAGCAGCATCAGTTTTCTGAAGATGGGCTTCCAAACAGAACAGAGAAAGGAAAGAGGCCAGGATCAAAGCAGCCATCCTGAGTTCCCCAAGACATTTCACTTCTCTGTGCCACAACTAGAATTAAGTGGTTCAGAAAAGCTACTGAGCACTAAACCAAACATTTACCAAACATCTTCATTCTCCTAAATCAGGTGCCACAAAGCACTTCTGCATCCATCCATGAGGACCACGTCTCCCGTTTCCAAATCCCCCGGCACGACTGTCTGAAATGGGGACAAGAGCAATTCTGACAACAACCACATTAACAACAGCTTTGTCTGTGAGTCACTTTTATTTGCGTGGCTGTGACCATGAAAGAAACATCGTAAAGAGTCAGTACACGCTTGAAAGCAGCGTTCTCATTCAGATAATTGTTGTGTGAGGCCTGCTCTCGATAATCACCAATTCTAACCCAAAGATTTATTAAGGTAAAAGAAGTTTCAATTACTTAAACTTCTGCCCAGTGACAAAACGTAAACCAAAGAGAAAGGATAGCTTTGAGGGGGACACAGCAACAGCTGAAAAAACCTGAAGGCAGAGAAAGCACGAGACAAAAATTGAGTCAATGCCCAAACTCAACTGAACAAAGCGCCCCCTCCCTCCACATGCCCACTAGGAAATTATTCTCAGTTCCAGATTTGCTCTCTATTGGACTTTAGGATGTTTTTTCCACTCTCTCATCAGTGCTTCTCTGTGGTACTAACACAAGCCCTAAAGTTCAACTCATCAAACCCTCGTTCTTGGCTTGCCCACAAAAACTCCAGCAAACAAGAGTCTCAGTTTTGCCTCTGAACCAGTGTGGTCGTATCAGAACTGCCAGTATCTCATTTGGACACTAACGTTTCAATTTCATCTCCGTCTTTAAATCCTCCCAATTTTTAACATTTCTGCCGGCACGTCAGAAGACTTCCCAGGGAACATGGAAAACATTGTCCCAGCTGCTGCTGCTGCCGTTCAGCCAGCCCAAGCGGGGCCAGGAGGGAAACAGTGCTGGGGGTAAAGTCTTGGAAAGTGCTTCACTAGCAAAATTAAGAGTCAGGACTGGGAGGTCCTGTCTCAACCAACACCCGTGCCCCATTCCAGTGAAAGCGGAGCACTGCGGCTGGCGGCAGGATGGTCAGTGCGGGGGTTCCTATGTGCACTGACAGAAAACAATTAATTGTAGCCCTAGAAAACACTTTTTGAGGTGCTCTTCACCCACATCTACTCTTCAAACAGAGGCAAACTGCTGGGCAACCTCCGCACCATTCATGACTAGCACTCAGGACGGGGTGGTGGCCAGGGAACCACGTTCTCCAGCTGGAGCAAACTTGTAGAGTTCAAAGGAGCTTTCTCTGTTTGTTTTGGTTCCCTGACACACAGCCCTGCACTTCTGGTTTTCTGCACTTCAGTTATTTCGCCATAAAGTTACACCAGCGAATTCCACCAGGAAGATCTCTTTCCGCTGCAGTTTAAAATGGTCACAGAAACTGAAAGAGCTGCGCCAGCAGCAGGGTTCTTGTTTTTACTCGCTGGACCACACAAGAGCTTCTGCTCAGGTAGAAGGTTATAGGTTGGGTTTCTGTTTGCTTTGGTTGGGTTGTGGGGTGTTGGGTTTTTGTTGTTGTTGTTTTGGTTTGTACTTTTTACATCCCTTATGAGTTTAGCTGTATCTGCAGAAATATATAGGTTAGAATTATTTATAAAAAGCAAATGGTTCTCTTCCTTATCTCAACTGGCTCACACAGATTGTTACTAATGAAATTAGGGCAGCAAAAGGAAAAGCACAGCACTCAGTTATGAGCAAGGCTCACAGGTGTAGAAATTCTCTCATTTCATACCTTCAAATCAAGATGAAAATCAACTGGCAAGACAAAAATACAGATAAGCGTGTATGACATGCATTAAAGACTAATTTGTAGCAGCTTTGGCACTCAAATGTCAAGAACAACAGTTTTCATTTCCTCTTTAGCACTTGTTTGAAAAACTTGGGGAAGTGATACATCAAGATATTAAACCTTAGTAACAACCCAGAAGGGTAAGAGGAAAAAAACCCCACACAACTGAAAGACAAAAACTTCTTCTCAGTAAACCCAAGCAACTTAACATGTGATTTTGCTTATAAAGATAAGATCCCCAGTACAAAACAAACCCACGATACCAGCAATAACAAAGCCTTCTTAATTTAACGGTACGCTCCCAATTCAGATTAACGCTGAATTGTCACAGACCAAGGAGGTGAAGCCAATGGGCTGCAGCCTCAGGGCTGGGAAATGCTGATAAAAAGATTAAGAGATGAAATCATAAATATTCTTTATATGGCTACACCAAAAATTTTGACCGAACTAACAACTGCATACAGCTGGGGAGGTTTTTCACCTCCTGACAAACCAAAGAAACGTGACTAAGTAATCGTGTGTCATCATCAACCCAAACAACTGAGAACTGTCTCTTCAGATCAAATGGCAAAAGCAATACTTAGACAGTTAATAATAAAAACATTTGCTATCCGTGATGCAGTTTGGAGAATTCTATGATTTCTTGCAAGACTTGTCACAGAGCAACACTACTTCAGTTTAACAACCCTATAACTAGTTCTGAGCAGCCTTCTAACATGATCCGACACTGACTCAGACCAAGCAGAAAGAAAAAAGTCAAGCACCAGATTCAGAGGTACTGAATGGTCACAAGTCCTAGTTCGTTGGTATCCCTGAAAGTCAGTCTCAAAATTCTTTGTTTAACCTACATACACTTTGCAGTTTCATTTCTAATAAAACGGTTGATATAATTCTTATATTTTGTGTAAACAACACAGAAGTTCATTAAAAGGGATCAGTTTAAAAAGCAACCTCATGAGAGCCGTAACCGAGTTACAGTTCAGTGACATTGTTTTAAAAGCATTTTTAAGTTACTCATCACCACAAGAGCCAAGAATCATTTCCCACCACCACCATATACAGTAAGAAAAACTTGTTCCCCAGGACCTTTCAAGTATTTTTAATCTCGTCGATAATGAAAGGGAAAACAGGTCCCAGGAAAAGTTCGGAGACACAAGTCAGGGATTCCCTGTCTTAAAAAGAAAAAGCTCTTTACCCCTTTTGGTATTTGGGAGAAAATACAAATGTGTAGCAATGAGCACATCCTAATTGCTGGCAGTATCCTATCACCTCTACCTTTCAGAGTGCTCAGGATACAAAAATAAAATGCTGCAAATCACAGGATAGCAGGAGCGGGTAAGAGAGAGGCACTAGAGTGCTGCAAGTGCCATTAATCGTACATATTGATTGAATCCTGACTGCTTTTTCAGTTTGACAGACTGGTAACCCCTCACTCAAATGTATGTTCTGTTTCCTTCTCTTTTACACCTTTCACACAATCTCCTGGGGGGACACAGAGGCTTTCCTCGCCAGGCTGTTCCTTGCTTGCCAAACACTCGGGTGCCCTCTCATCCCCCCATCTCCTTCCCGATCTCACGGCAAGACCCTGCAGCAAATTTAAAAATCCCTTTCTAGAGGCCTGTAAAACAACACCTCTGTGTGGTTTTACTGCACCCAAAGGGGGCTGTGCTGGCGGGAGCTGTGTGTTACACACTCTGTGAGAGCACAAGCGACGCGCAGCGAGTGTCACCGCGGGTCCCACGCTCCCCAGGAGAGGTTAACCCTGGGCGCACCCACGCGCTTACCATGGGCAGGAGCTACCGACACACATCGACTCCACCTTTGTTTCTTACTTGTCTTACAGTTAAAGACATTACCATTCTGACTGTACACAAAAAAAGGCTGGTGAATGGCACCTTTCTATAAACAGCCACACGGAGGGTTTAAAAGCACTTTCTCGGTGTTCCACACCGGCTCTCGGTTGCGTCTTGTTTGCCCGCTGGACAGAAACTAACTGCAAGTCCTGCAGAGGCACGTAGACAAATAAAATGAAGACAAATTGCATTCCCTGCCTGTATTAGGTAACAGTTTTGGATTAAAACTTTCTTACTATGCTAGTATCCTTCTTCTTGCACTTGGCAGAATAAGATTACAGTACAGTCTTCCCAAAATACACCGAATGAAGCAACTTAAATCAAGCGTTTCAGGTATTTTTAGACTATTGCAGTAGAATAAACACTGCAAGATTATTCTTACAGTTCACATTTGAGTCTATTAGTACTTCCAGAAGTTATCTTAGACAATGTTCCCGTCACGGATGATGAGAGTTTCATGGAACTCAAAAGAATTATTTGAGAGTCGAGGAGCAAAGCCACCTCTTACAGTCCTTCGTAGAGCAGCACCCTGAGAAAGTTCCAGAAGCTATCCCAACGCAGTTCAATTCCCAGACGCTGAACCATGAGACTGGTTCTTCTAAAAATCTCTCATGGCACACTGCAACCTGATTCGCTGTGTCTGATATGATTTAAGCACATGAAACACGTAAATAAACAAGTGATTGGGGAACAAGGACCGGGTGTATACAGATTGAGGTGGCAACATTTCCCCCAGAAATATTTCTACTCTAATCGTTGAAAAAAGTCAATAATAAATCAATTTCTCAGCTGTGCCGGCACACTCTGCAATATAATGTACTTTAGAAAAATATCATTCAATACAAGAACTCAAGTGTCTGCACAACTAGAATATAGGAAAAATAATTTAAGGGAAAACAATTAAACTAATTGTAGCACACGGCAGGCTGAAATTAGGCATTCAGAATCAGTACATTCTGAAAGGTACGTCTCAGAACAGACTTGTTCAATACATAGATCTCTAAATTTCCTTCCATCTCTAATATCGGATTTTTGAGAACATGCACACCATGCTCCGTTGATTCAAGTGAGAAAAAAGCCTTTCAAATGTGGCTTTTTTTTTCGCTCTCCCACGTTTTACATTCAGTCAGACTCATGGTGATGTAGTAGTAGCCTCCATCTCAATCTCTGCAGCAACTGGATCTTTCCACCTTCTTGCACCTCGCCTGTGTCCTTCCTCACGTGGGACGAGGCTCGGTGTCTCGATCAGATGCTGCTGTAGTCCGAGCCCCGGGCAGCCAGGGCTGCCGCCGCTTCCCACTCCACGGCAAAGAAGGTGATTGTCCCGAAGAAGCCCACGATCACCATGATCAGGAGCTGCCACTGCAGAAGGAAGTAGTTGCTGTAGAAATACGCAACCGCAGCACAGATGGACTGGGAGAAAAAAAACACAACGTAAAAAGGTCATCAGTGGAGAAATCCAGGCTGGTATTACTGTACAAGGATTATCAAATTGACATACACACAGTTTAACATGCAACTCTCAGTAGGAGGCTTCTCTAGAAGATTTATAATCTTAAACCCCTCAACACACGTCTTACTACGATACACAACCCATGGTTTGGCTCGCTGTTTGAGTAGTGTTCACCGCAGAAAGTGAGCACCGCTCCAAAGCGTTTGTAGCATCGCAAGTGCAGTTCTCTGGTATTTGAAAACAGTTTATCTAGAATCGACACTGCCAAGACTTTAAGGCAAAATCCACTTATACAGCATCACAAACTATATCAAAGTAGCTAGAGGCTTTGAAAGGCAGTTCTGCTCACTTGCAATCTGTCCTTTCCAAAGGTAACATTTTTGTTAGAGCTCTTATCAATAATCTTTATATTCCGTGTCCATCTCAAATTCTCAAATTGTCAGTTCACTGTGATATAAAACTGGAGTCGTACAGAAGGAAAAAGACAAGTGTCTTTGCAAAGCTGTCATCTTTGAAACCAGACCCAGCCCACCCTCTGCTCCCAGCACTAGCGGGAACAGCTTCAACGCTCTGCACCAGCCTTTTTCTGCTCCTACCTCTGATCAACACAGATCACAACCTGGAAAGGTCGATATCAAACAAGATTAATGCCTCCGAGCGAAGGGAACTATCCAAACTACAGCAGGTGTATTGATGTTGTATAAAGACTTTTCCCTGAGTCTCCAGCACAAGTACATTTATTCTGGCATTCTGACAACTTCAAACCAGGTAACAATCACTTAACTCTTTTGTCCGCATACCCACCTGAGAACGCCCAGTGATTCGGTACAACACCCTCACACTCTTCAACTACTATTTACACAACCCGGTTCCTTTTAACTCACACCCCTCTGTCAAGGACTTCAAGTAAATAAATTCAATAAATGACTATTCAAATAAAATCCAAATCTGGTTAGCTGCACTACCCTTTTGACTTTAAACTACAATCTCTGACACCTCTAACCTCCCTCAAAATGTGTAAATAATCGCACTTTGATTATATAATCACACCAAGCTACACAATCAAGCTACTTTATCGCCTGCAAAAGATAAAAATCCAGGTTGAAATCCTTCGCAGAAGTAACATTTTTTTTCTCAGCTCATTACAAAACCCAGCCCAGTTTTTCAATAACCTTCTAACAGTCGTACTTTCTAAAAGCTGTCTCCTGTAATACCTGAACAAACTTGAAGATGGCAAAGGCAGGAGCACTGTCTTCTGAATACAGGAATCCTAAAATGCTGAGGAGCTGGGTGTTGAAGCAGCTGTCCCCCAGGCCCAGCAGAAAGCTGCAGAGTACGGCCACCTCTTTGCTGAAGGAGAAAATGAACCAAATTTAAAAGCCATTTGTTCAAACATTTTACACATCTATAAGCTATTTTGGCAGACTTACTGAGAACAGAAGAAAGTTCTCAAACTTTGAATTTCACAGGAAAAGAACTGAGGACACTTGGCTTGGCAAAAGGAATAGTTTCATCAGATTTTAATTTGTTGAATGCTGAAACTCCTGTTAGCGTTACCTGCAGTCAGTTCCACACTGAATTAGAACGGCTACAACTCGTTTTGGTGCTTGGAGCCACAAAGCCCACAAGGCAGCAACGAAAAGCTGAGGTACCCACAGCGAGGAGTAGAGAAATGCCAATTCACTTTGCAGAAAAACACTCCAGTTAAATAAAGGCGAGTTATCACAGGCACAAATGCTTCCAATTGCAAGTTAGCAGCTATGACCGCACAAAGTGACACCACCATGTTTTCACACAAACTGGCAAAAATCCACCCCAAAGGAAGGTGTAATGATGAGGTAAGAAAGCTCCCCGTATTCTCCCCCTAACAACGGGCAGCGTAAGCGACAGACTCCAGTCAGACCAAGAGCACGTCGATAACCGGCGTTCCAAGCCACTGGAAGGAGGCTGGCGCTCCCTGCTGCAGGAAACCCGAGCCCAACACTCCCTGAAATAAACTGAATTCCTGATGGCCAGTGCAATAGTTACTGGTCCCACCATTGTACCAGATGTCAGGAACGTCAGGTCTCAGTGACAGAACTGCTACCAAATATCCCCAAGCATTTTCAATTCCTAAATTTTTAAATGCTATTTAAATTCCTAAATGGGGTGCACACTGGTAGGATATCTACCTTTAATAAAAACAGAATTCCTGAAAGCCTTTTCTGTGGAGTTAGTCCCTACATAGAAAAGCAGCTTCAAGCAGTTTTCTGTTACAGGAACAAGCTCTTTATATACGTCTCAATAGACTTGATGATCTCAAGGGTCTTTTCCAACCTGAAGGATTCTACGATCAGGAGCTACACCAGCCAAAGGAAAAGGTTTACGTACCTCGGAATCATATAAGCAACATCATTGGTTCCCTCCATAGAAGCAATAGGGGCATTATTTGGCATATTGAAAAAAATTAAATAAAAGGCTATGAAATGGACAACGATGCCCAGCATCACGACAGGGTTCCTGCCAAAGCGGTTGTTCTTGCTCAGCAAGCCAAAGATTCCTCCACCTGTACAAGTGGAAAAGAACAGATCATTACATCCGAACTGAAGTTGTAAAGAACAGAACCAAACTTAAAATAGTGAGAAAAAAATAACAAATCCTAGAAACTACTTAAAAATAGAACACCAAAATGCTGAGAACTCTCTCCAGTAACACTGGAGGCCGGCGTTTCATTCTCAGCCTCACGTATTTCCTTGCACTAACCCAAAACGGACGCAAAATCTTAGGATTCAGTCTCATCAGTATTTCACAGCCCAGTCTGCAGCTACTTTAGATGGTGTAATGTACAATTTGCAGGGCAATAAGGAACTCTGCTGACAATTTCATTTCTAATATTTAATTCTTTTGTTTACATAATCATTGCTGGAAGCTTGAAAGACACTATTCAGTTAAATATAAAAAAAAGCCCTTTGGAGTAACTACATCATCTCAATCCTTTCTGTCTGTAAGGTGGTAAATTTAGACTCACCTAAAATTTCTCCAACACCAATAAAAATACCAGAGAGACCAATAAGGCTTTTTTCTTCACTGCCAAACCGGTTCACAGCACCAATGCACGTTCCATACACTCCAGAAAAGAACGTTAATTCCAAACCTTTGAAAGAAATCAAACAAAACTGATAGATGAAAGTTATTAATAAATGCTGTATGTCTCTAAGGGCTGTTTTTCCCTGAAGTACCTTTCAGATACATACATTAAAATGAGGTATGTGTAACAGAAACTAGAAAATCGGGAATTTTAAAGTATGTAATTATATTATTCTATCCCAGTTTATGAAAATCGTGTTAAAAAAATCACTAATTAGTGTCACACTTATGTTCAGTACTGCTGCTCTTGACACAGTCTCTACACAGAGTTTCGATTTCTGCTTTTCAAGAAATTTGGAATTTCACAAGAAAGGTTTTGGGGGGTTCCCTACCCCCTCCCTTCAAGATATGGCATTTCTGAGAAAAACTCCCTACATCCCCAAATACCAAAAGAGCTAAAATCCCTAAAACAGACTTTTCTATACATAATACACTACAACTGAGGAAGAACAACTGCTGTTTGTTTAAAATTCTTCTTTCTTTCTACTGTGTGAAAAAAGTAAGAGAGCTGAGTCCAACCAGCAAACACCAGTGTAAAAATATCAGTTCCTTTATAGGAAGTATATTTAAACCAATGCAAAGCCTTACACCTAAATCAGATCAAAACCAGAATTGTTTCTTATTTACCACCTCTGCTTTTTGCTTACTGCAAAAGTGTGGAGCACCACACCCTGGGCTGCCTCCCGCGCTGTGTGAACTGCAGAGCTTCACAAAGGGGTGAGCTTTGAGCAGTCTTAATAATCCAGTCGTCAGTTTGGGAAATAAAAGCTTTTGTTGGCCCTGTGGGATTTTCTGTTTTCCTCCATAAAGTGGCAATATTGACCAAAAGCCACCAGATGGCAGCAGCTTTTTTTCTTTTCCCCCAAGCTGGACCGCTAATTTTTTTTTCCTGCTACCTGTAAAACTAAATTTCAGATCAAGCAGTCAAAACGCGACTCCCATTGTCACCTTACACCGAATTCCCAGGGCACTGAACACCCAGGACAAAGCCAGGTCAGTTCACTGGGGTTAACACAACACTGCGATGCTGCGGAGTGACTTGTAACTCAGACATCCTGGTGCAAGGTGACTCCACGGCCGCTCCTGCTCTTCCTCCACCAGCAGCCGACTGCAAACTGCAGCAGCTGTCGCAGCACTGCTTATAGATTGTTTGCACCCAACTCTTTAAAGAGGTAACAATTTCTCGTAACAGCGACTCAGAGCTGAGGTTCTGAAAATGGATCTGTTCTCCTTGAAGCTTAACTTGATTGTGAACAGAACTGCGTCTGAAGCCAAAGAAAACAGCAAGAAATCTGTTCAAGGATCCCAGTAACATTTTGAACATTTTATGGTATTTTTTTTGTGGAAGAATCACCTTAGTAGTATGGCAAAACCAAACGGATTTTTATTTTACAGCTCATACCTTGATCTAACAAAGGTGGACCCGGTTGAAATAAAGTTGTAAAAAAGTAAGAGCTCTTGCCACAGCAAATACAAGTGACAGAAACAGTTCACAACAGCTCAACTTTTACCGAATGCACCCAAGGCTAAAGTGAAGATCGCTGGTAACGTCCCACACCTCGATGGAGGCGACACAAAGCACAGTCTACAAAATTTAGTTTAATTTGAATGCAACGTAGTGCAATCGCATTAAGCAATCTCCAACCTACAGAGAGTGCAATTCCAAATCACATAAAAACCAGCTATGTAAATTCTGCCTAACCCTCAGTTTGGGTGTCCCAGAACCGTACAGCATTGCTACGCCTGTCAGCAGGTGCAGATTCAGGTGCATCCCTCCTCCCGCTCAGAACCACTTCCCAAAACACAGAAATGTCTTAAGCAATTTGTTTTAAAGATAATCGAAATATTCAAGCAATGTTTGCAGAAATATGGAACTGCGTTCCTGCTCCGGGGGTTAAAACCCCAAACGTTCCTGCCCTGGGGTTAAAATCCCGATCTGACCCCGCTCCAGGATTACACGCTCTGCTCGCTTCCCACCTGTGTAGGCTGTCGTCACACTGAGAAGTAGAATCTCCTTGGTGAAGCCCAGCTTTATAGATTTCTCTGCAAAGACATAATAATGGAAATTAATATAATCGGTAATTCTATTAAGACAACTTGCACTTTCTTTTGCAAAAGCAGGTTAAAATTACACAAACGGTGACTTTATTACAGTAACCAACACTAAACAAACCAACCCTGACTTGCCTTTGAAAGAAATGCTGTTATCTGAGATCCTTTTTGGTAAGAAACGCAAGAGGGGAAATATTAAAGAGGGGATACAAAGTTTTCACTTTTAAGGCAATTTTCTGCTCATTGTATGTTTGTACTCTCCCTTCATGGCAGTTGTCTGCTAAAAAGACAAATAAACTCTCAGTGAATATAGCCACGTGCTCAAAACAGACTTAACACTCCCAGGCAGGTCACAAGACAGTTCAATGGAAACTGCAGGTGTTCCCAGTTCAACATACTTGGTTTTAACTGTTATTACGAGGTGACAAAACATGTAACTTCTTTATCTTGCTTTGTTAGTGATTTTTTTTAAAAAAAAAACACCAAAAAGAAAACAAACGTTCACGCAGTATTGTTCCCAAGTGGTGACCACTTCTTTTCGAGCTCACCCCTGTAAGGAAGCTGACATAAAGTAGCCTGGATCTGAAACTCCACCAAAAAAATAACCCTTCAAATTTCTCCTGGACTATCATAGTATGGAATTAAGAGTGAAGTCTCCTTCACCTGTCTTGCAGTCGAGCGTTGTTTGAATGGCACCGTCACCCGACAGGAGCCCTCCCGAGGCGCAGCCAGCCAGCTCCCACCATTCGCCCACACGTTTGCTTCAGTGGTTCCCACGTGGTTCCAGCTGCGAGCCCCATTTTTCTAGGCTCAAAATCCCAGATGCTCATAGGGGCAAGTGAATTCCTATCGGGCTCAAAACTCCTCAGCCCTGTAACCCTGAGTGAGTTGTCATCGCCAGTCTGAGAGCCACTGCCAGCTGGCAGTCATTGGTCCCAGCAAGCCGCCCCTGAAGGTCTATACTCAAAGTGGAATAACTGAGATGCGTTCCTAAAACCTTACTTGTTCACAGATTTTTGTTCTAAGTGGTTTGTCCTTGATGACATCAGCAGCAGAATCGTGGAGAGCTGGGAGGAATATGTCAGCGCTTTTTGAAGCAATTCTTACAGGAAACAGTACTTACTGAAGGCAGCCACTGCTCTCGTCAGTTTGTTTTGTGCAGACCTGGGGAAACAAATGACTTGGTCAAAACAGAAAAAGAATAACCACACAGTATTGCTATGCTAGAAGGAAGCTTCATATTTCAAATTTTCTGTACATTTCTTGGCCCAGCACTATACACTGGAATGTGCCGATATATTTTTAAAAGTTTCTGAGAATCTGAAGCACTAACACCAAAATTTGCTCTCTGTGCTAGAGAATGCCACGCAAAAATTAACCTGCTTAACAAAATCTTTCTTCTGAGCACTTTTAGCTTTGAACAATTTTTCCACTGGCATACTTCCTGAAGTTTTTTTAACGTTTTCATTGTTCTTTACATAAAGCAAAAGTATTTAAAGTGATGGCTCAGACAAAGCTGCACTGAATCTGTGTACCTATGCCTTTCTAATACATTTATCAGGGTGGCACATCTATATTTACTGAAGACATAAAAGTCTTGTTCAGTATGTAAAAGATAACCTATCCAGAGGGATTAATTTTTGTTTATTCCAGCCTTTACACTGAGGTGATGGGGCAAGACAGACTATGTAAGGCAGATACATGCTTAAGAATAATCAGTGGAGAAGAGTGGTAAAAAGTGGATTTCCAAAAGCACTTAGTTATTAATGGAAAAAACTTAACGTGCAGCACTACACTCCACTCTTGAAAGTGTATCACATAAGGAACATTAATTCTTACTTGTTAAAGTACAGATACTTTTCTATTCAAATCTACAGGTTGTTCATAACATTCATGTTTCCAGCATAGAGGGGAAAGTGAACGCACAAGATTCCCCAGGGGAGCGGGCGCACAAACGAGCGCGTGTGAAGTTATTGCCACAAGCACTTACGAACTGTCCCCCAGGATTTCATTAGCAGAATCTTCCTCCCCTGGAGTTTTTGTGTCCTCTTGTCTCCTAATCAGAAAGAATAGAACTGTGCCCACAAGACTGATGACGGTCAGAGCAATGAAGACGGTTCTGCGATCGCTCTCTGTGGAAAAACAAAGAAGAGTCATAAGTAGACGCTCCAAAGCGATTTGAACCGATTCAGCTCCCTCCAAACAGCTACCGCTGACACCCCACAGAACGCGGTTTAACAGCCACACTGATTTCCTGACTTACCTCCCACTCGGAGCAAGAGGTACCCGGGTTTCGGGACCTTCCGAGAACCAGGAGCTGCCAGCAAATTCCTGTCTCAGTTTTCTGATGCCAGTAAAATATCAGCATTTTACAGAGTGCCACTCGCCTCCTCTGCCGTGCAAAGGCAGGAGGAGCCAACTAACGAAGGAACGGCATAAATTAGTAGCAGAAGGACATCTTGCAGGATCTACGTAATTCAGAGTGGACACAGCAAAATACCTCAAACCCCTTCTGATTTCTAAAAGAAAAAAGCTCTTTATCAGCTTCAGAAACATTAATGCCAGAAACCGGTGGGCTTGTAAACTGCAACGGCCTTAAACCCCCTGAGACCTGACACAGCACAGGGTGCAGCTGGAGGAACGAAACTGCGGCCCCAGGCACCAGCTCTGCTACACAAACACACCTGTAGTACAGAAACCATTCCCATTTACAAACATTAAGCAGGGGGAAAACAAAAGCCAAGAAACAGCTAATAGTTGTGATTGATCTGGTGATGATTCTGAGATACTGCCTACACTTTATTTCTCAGCTAAAAGGTAAATGTAAAATTATTCTACGTCAATTAAAAATAATCTGTGTACATCACAGATCAAAAAGAGATTATCTGTTTCACCTTGAAACGTCGGTAATATTTTTATATAGGTGGTAAAAGGAAGGAGGAATCGATTTTTAAACACTTAAGTCTTCTGATACTGACATATTTTAATAAAGAGAAGTCTCAAGACATTTCAAGACGAGGAAAAGCGAGCAGCAGAACCCCCTCACAGTTAATTGCTCTGTTCTGTGGTTGGCAAAAGCAAGGAAATTCAGAATGCTCAGAATTTCAGGCCCACTGGGTTCAACGTGTCTCCCATACTTCCACTGACATCTATACCTTTGTATTAGAGGTGAAGGAATGTGGAAGATGATCTTTAAAAATTAACCTCTGCTGTGCTACCAAGCCCATGTCTGCGGAGAACCTTAAAAGAAGAATCTAACAGAGGCATGAAGTGGACTATTCATCTCACCAGGGCAGGACTTCTGCAGCCTGATGATTATCATCTAAAAGTCAACATCTTGTTCCTGATTGACTACAGCATCTTTCAGACATTAAACAAATTTACCATTCTAGTAGGTATTTTATTTTAACAGTACAATAAGGAAAACTCTTGCAGTTACTATAGAACAGAAGACTGTTTACAAAACATTGTTTTTCCAACAACGTGCAGTTTTTCTAATTAAAATCTCAGGTTTTGCTCTATTTTCACTGTTGTAGTTTTCTTAGTTGATAGACTCACTTACCTTGTCCTACTTCTGTTGCCAGAAGTCTCTGCTTTAAAAATACTGAATCTCAACCACTGTCCAGCTGCTTAAGAATTATTAGTAAGTCCACTGCTCTCTAATTCCTGCTCTTTACCAGCCTAGCATGACGACAAATGGAGAAACTAGAGCATTAGTTACAATTCCATCAGGAAGTCAGGCTTCAGAAACCATGCCAAGAAGGACGACTAAGTTCTTGCCACACTCTTCCAGCAGCTCGGCCAGCGGAAGCAGCAGCAGGATGTGCCCAGCGACACAGCTCCACCTCCGCCTCGCTCACACTTGGTGCCAGCACGACCATCACTGCAGCCACAAAGCAAACTGGGACGGTTTCCCTTTCTTTTCCTTGATTTCCTAAGTTATTCAGCCTCCAACCCGATTTAGAAGGATGGTCCACACCAGGAAATGAGACAGCATTTGAAATGAGATAGCAGATATCAAACATAGAGCCATTCCAGAACACCTTTCCTTCAAAATACGTGTACTCTGGCGTAAGTGTGTCTGTGCAGGGAAAAATCCCAGAGTAACTACCTGGGAAAACTTTATTCCAAACTGGCATTCTGGAGAATTCCATAGACAATATTCTAAAAGGTGCACTCAAAGTGCATTGCAGGCAGGAAAACAACACACATAATACAAGGCCTGTGAGTACCATGGAATGTTCAATCCAAAACATACTCCAAAAATAAACTATATCTAACAATAAACTGGGAAAAAAAAATAATCTGCTATCATATAAGTTTTGCGCCACCTTCCAGTTTGTTTTTTCATCTGTTTAACCACGCTACCATATTTTAAAGGATGGCCTCCCACATAAATAAGCAATACTCACCCGATATGTGAGTTTTTCCTTGCCAAGCAAAGTATATGTAGAGGTTTCCAAAAAACAAGCTGTAAATAAAAAAGAACAACACGGGTGAACAGTACTTTTAGTAGCAAGGTTAAGGTTGTACCATCATGGCAATACTATCGTATGCAAAGAATAGAACTGCACAACTGCGGAAGAAATAAACTCTCCATGCAAGCTGCTTTCTCTCTATAAACTTCAAACACAGCAGAGGATTCCTCCCCAGCTACTCATTTTCAGCCATCAAGACACAAGGTGGTAGCAAAAATGAGGAAATCTGCATCTAAGTTACCTCCAAGTCTGGAAGAGTGCACGTTAGAAAGCTGACACATTTATGGAGATGATTTTGTGTCACTTCCTTAGGAGAATCATGTGTCTTGTCTGAAGTTTTGCCCCAGCAACGCCAAACTGGTGGTGCGCAGCTTGTGGGAAAAGAGCAGAAGACTGGCACGGAGGATTGCAAACATGCTCAGGGGACTTGCAACCACGGTGTTGAAAAACACATTTATCATTCTGATTGTTGCCTATCCTTGTGTGTTCGGCCAGGAGAACATCTGGGCTCAGATAACAAAGGTCTCTGATAGACTTAGAGGCCCCTCACTGGACATGTCTGAGATTCCTGCCCTGCTGTGGGAAAGATCACAGAGGCCCCTCACTGGACATGTCTGAGACTCCTGCCCTGCTGTGGGAAAGATCAAAGCGCAGTGGAAAACTGCAAAAATCGCCGACACACGCAGGCAAAAGCAACAGGCACCACGGCTCGGCATGAGGAAAGGTGGTGAGAACCTGCTGTGTCGCTGCCACGCTCTCTAGCCAGGACCGAGTTCCCACTTGTGTGCCCCCACCCGGGCGCTGCTCCAGAGATCCCCCAGGGTTCACAAGGAAATGAGAATCAATTTGTCTTTGCCTTTCATCCACAGTCCTCTGGTTGCTCCTGCATCCTGCTTGTGTCAGTTCACACATGGCTCAAGCAAAGTTCTGTGTTCCTACCTGCAGTTTCCTGAAATACACCAATTCTGAGCAAACAGCAACGCAAAACAGCTTTAGAGGCATTTCCTCCTATAAAGCCATGCATTTCACCCACCGTAAAACACAGGACTAGGTGGGTTTGTGGGAATCGCTACTCTGATAACGTACTGATGTGTTAATTCCTGAGCCTTAGGGTACACAGGTGTGCCACTGGTTCAAGGGACGCTCTGCTCCTGCACTGTTCTGTCCCCACAGCACCATCAGCAGTGCCTTCTAGCGCAGGCTCACCTGCCGCAGCACTTTGTGATTCACTCCCCTCGTGAGCTCCCAATACTCAGACCTGCTGTACCATAGGCGGAAAAAGGAACAACTTGCAGGACTGTTGCTAAATAATTTTTGATTCCTTTCTGATCTTGCTGACACCATCCAACTCCTGTGGCAGCAAGTTCCAAAAGTTTAAGCCCCCACTGTATGACGAAGCACTTTGTTTCAAACAAATCATCCTCTAGGGTGAGCATTTGGTGAGCAACAGTTCCACGTCCAGCTCACCTGCTGCCTTTGTGTTTCAGTAACCCATCAGCACAATCCCCCTCAGATGCTTTTCCTGCAAAGCAAAGAATCCCAGCCTTTTCAGTCTCTCTTCAAGCCAGCAGCAGTATCTTCTTAAGCATTCGTGTTACTGCTCCCTCTGCCCTGGCTGTATTCTGCCTTCCTGAGAGGCACAAACCCAACCTGCACCACGTCCCCGATGGCAGCAACACAGCGTGTTCTCACCACCTTCCCTCGGGCTGAGCCTTTTGTTGACTCAAAGCTTAATATCACAAGAGCACTTTTCTGACCTCCTGCTCCAACATCAGTATCTTCACCTCAACTTGTCAGCGAGCAGCAAGGCCCACCTGCTCCTTCAGGGAAGGAGAACTGAGAGGCAAGGGGACAACACACCCAGCAGAGAAGACAACACTGGTGACAACAGGCCTGCAGTCCTGGAGCAGGGCAAGCAAGGCAGACCCAAAGACTGTTAAGCAGGCTCAGCAAGAGCCCAGATCACCAGTACAAGTGTGTGTCAATGAGGGAGCTCTGAATTCAAGGCGAGATGTCAGTCTACAGGCCAGAGACACGTTTGGCGATTGCCATACAGGTCCACAGCAGAGCGAAGCCAGGATGGGAAATCAGCCTGGGAGAACTGGGGTCTGGACCCCCACGATCCACAGCCAGGCAGAGCTGTGGCTGAGCTGAAGACCAGCGCTCCTCCAGCGCAGCTCCAGAAGAACTCAAGCCCCAGGGCTGAGGTTCAATGGGCCTCCCGGGCCCAGGGGCAGGTGGGAAGGGTGTGGCGGAGGTGCCAGGTGGTTGTTCAGGACCATTAGGCCTTATTAGTGCACTCAGGATCCTGACAGAAATTAATTAGCACACCCATCCACAATCAAGAGGGTTCCTGTTGCACATGTCAAATGCTCCCCTGTCAGAAAAGTATCTTTTCAGTGTGTCAGGCAGAGGCTTGCAATATGCAGCTTTCATTCATTGCTCTGTACTGCACAGTTGCAATAGAAAAGTTGCTTCTAGCTCCTCCTCCCGCTTCACTGACTGAGGTACCAGTGGAGTATTTTCTGATGCCGTCTCCCACTTATCAAAAAGTGTAAGAAGTAGAATGTGTACACAGCCAAGGAAAAAGTAACAAACAAAGCTTACCTGGACTGCAAGAGTGCCCAGAATACTCCACTGTTCCTTCCAATGGTGTTTTCATTAGAATTTACAGTCAAGCAGTTTCCCTGGGCTGTCCAGAGCACTGAAATAGAGAGAATATATGGTTCAGGAAATGAAAATATTTTCGAGGTATATTTAACTATAGTGAAGAAAGGTAAGCAGGGCAAGAACAATGCTTACCAGCAGCTGCAATGCCAATAAAAACAGAAGCAGTGTAGAAAGCCCATGTGGCAGGTTGGATAAAAACTGCAATGTACAGGCTAGAACAGAACAGATCAAGTTTACTGAAATGGCCGTGGACAATGTTCTTTAACAATCAGATATCTCACTTAGCTGCTTCTAAATCAGCTACGCTCTCCTAAGTGACAGTGGAAAATGATTTAGACCATACATGGAAAAAAGGTAATCTTTTTACTCCCCTAAGCAGGCAGAATATTTTTTTTTATATAATCATTAATCTGAGACCACAACGTGAACTCTGCAGTCAGCAAAGTCTGGAGATGCTGTGGAAAAAATATACTGTGTTTCCGGTAGGCTGAACTACTCTGCAGGTGCATCTCCTGATACAGGCAGGATCTCTGCACGATGCCTTCCTGAGCCAGCACAACTTCATGCACGGCATGGCAGCCTTAGGTGTGGCAACATGAAAGGCAGATTTCAAATGAAGCAGATAAAAAAATCAAAACTAATATTTACCTATAAAATATGCCACTAACAACCATAGAGAGTTGAGGTCCTACTATGGCAACCACTGAAGGTGACACAAGGTTTGATGCAGAGAACACTCCATAAATGATGGACATGCTACAGAAAGAAACACCAAAGAAGATTAAGTACTTAAAATACAGTGATTTAAAATACAGCTGATTTAAGAATGTTCAGTCAATTCCAAAGTATCAAGTTAAATACCCACATAACTTGGGTAACTGCATAACTTTCCTGGTCAAACATTTCCTTCCTTTCTCCTTTACCTTCACCCGTTACACTCCCGACGGGAGCACAGGAGCACGCGGGGTTTCTGGCTTTGCTGAACAGGGCTGCAAACACGTCTGGTAATTCACAACATGCCTTTGTCAGCCTGTGCCTTAACCACAGCTACTGTCTTTTGTGCCCAGTATTTCAGGAGGAGAATGTTCCAGAGCCTCATCCGTCTATCAGTAAGGCTTCTGCCACATACACCACATGAAGTTTAGAAGCGTATTTTGTGCCAGTTGTATTTTAAGTTTAAATTAAGACAGTAAATCCTTCCGGGTAGCAACCAGGTTTTCCTATATGACAGATTAATTTGGCACACAAAAGGTCCCTAATCAGGCTGGACAACATCGGCTGTGCTACCACAACAAACAGAACGGCTTTTCGTGGCTTTGCTTCTCATCTTTCCAACTGCACCTTTCCCAGTTATGTTGCAATATTTCCTGGAAGTCAATCCACACCGCCTGTGCTGCACAAGCACCCAGAGGTGTACAAGGGTAAACACCTACAGCCTTAATCAGCAGTTTTATTTACTTTAAAACTTCCAATTTTTTCATCTCCTAAGATTAAACGCTGAGAATGTGATGACTGTGTGGTGGTTTTTCTCCCTACAAATAAAACATGCAAAACAGATACATAGTTCAACTGGAAATAATTCACAGCAGAACTGTTTTAAACTGCTTTAAGTACATCATTAAACTGTGAAGTCAGCAGAACACTACAATCTCTCAAGAGTATATCTCTGCTAGACGGAATTATAACCAGCTTCGCCCTCCAGGGAGCAAAGTAACAGAGATCTGTGTAGATTACCTTGTGTAGCCACTGCCATGAAAATCCGTGTTGTTTAAATTTGTGATAACGGTTTGCTGTGAGGAGAAAAATCAGACATTGTAATACGTTAGAACATACCTTGTAGTTTGAGAATACTTGTATCAGCTTGAAGTGAGTATCAAACCAATTATTAATAGGCTCTACAAAATACTTTAAATAGCTGGAAGTGTTAATTACATCTCCCACCACCTCCACAAGGAAGGCCAAGGAGAGAGATGGCAGGGAAACATCTGTGTTTGAAGCAGGACTTAGTTACTTTAGGATTCTATCATGATTTCATCAGAGACCTTCAAATATTTCACAAAACTTGCTTCCCTAAACGCCTCTCTCAGACAGACGACGATCCTAATTTTAAAAGTGGGGAAGAAACAGGAGAAGTTTCCAAATACTCTTAACGCGACCTAACTATGAGCTTCTGACAAAGAGTTTCCGTTCTTTTCGTACTTCCCTGTCGTTTCTTTTTTTTTTCCCTTGAATTAGCTCTAGTGATCATAAGACCAAGCAACGCCCGGGCTGGCAGGCAGACCTGGTTAAAAGTCACCTGTAACGACCTCAGCGACAACGAATCTCACGCCTGCACGGTCCCCAGGTCCATTCCAGCAACGCGCTGGGAATTCAGCGCAGAGTTTCACTGAGCTGTGCTCACGCCTCACTACACCAGGACTTTTACAAAAACTACCCTAAGCAGGGATTTCTGTAATGGAGTGAGGGACATTCATAGGTCTGAACGCAGAAAGGATCTTCCTGCAGGCAGGAAAAGAGAAGCTGTGAGACCTGTAGGCTCCAGAGGTATTTTGAAATCCTGCTGCCCTTCAGGCACACAACGAACACCGACAGCAACGCCGGCAAGTCAGAGGCTCTGGGCTAAGGATGTCAGTAGCAGGCTTCCAACATTTAAGTCTTAAGAGTGCAATTTGCAGTTTGGGTTGTGTTATGCTCGATTTTGCTTCCACATGCAAAGCGATAGCAGTAATTTATTTTTTTTTCAGATAGAAGGTGACTTGGCAGTTCTAGCCATTGTGGGAGCGTGACTGCTCCTCAGATGTTATCCTCATACTCCCCCTCAATGTCTAAGTTTGCTGGAACAGAAAAATCCATTAGGACAGGCAAAATACTTTAGGAAAAACTAGAGGCATGGTTAATAATGACAACTTAGAGAAATATTTTGAAAGGGACTATGCAGAATCATCAGAAATATGGAAGAACTAACGTAGTTCAACTGTTAAATATTGCAAGTGTCAAAACAGACACTATTTTAAAGTTCAAACATTTCATAAGATTAATTTTCTACTTTCTAAGCAATCAGGCACATATGTAGCTATGCTATCTTAGAGAAATAAAATGCTTAATTATCCAGTTAACAACCTTAATCCAGTTAACACTACACCGAAATAAAGAAGACAAAATATCAAGGTGTCTCGCACATTAAAAAATCCCAAATAAAGCAGCTCTTACATTAGAGTACACAAAAGACAAGGAAGGATAAACTGTGACAGAACTGTGGCACATTTTGAAATTCACACCTACCGCAATATTTCCACAGGTCTGGAAAGCAGTGAATATAAACATAAACGAGATTCCCAAAACAATTATGTTGAAAAGTTTTTTTGATTCAGGAGACATTTTGTGTTTTCTTCCCCAGGTCGTCAGCTTCAGTCTGGAAAAACTCTATTTTCTTTCAAAAGCTTCCTCTTAACTTCTGTTAGAAACAAGCAAGTAAAAAGAGTTTTAAAAAAAAACAAGAAAAGAAAGCCTCAAAAATTATGATTACTTAGGGCTGCTTATTAGCTGCCAGGATATAACTATCACCTAACCAAGAAATCTCGCAACGAACAGGAAAACCAGTAACTCAGGAGGGGAAAAAAAAAACCAAGAAAAACAAACAAACAAACAAAACCCCAAAGAAAGGTCTGGCACAAAAGGGAAATACCGAGATTCTCCACCTTTTCCCATGAAGTTAACCGAGCAGGCTGCAGCGCGTCGCTTCGTGACATCCCTCTCCCCCGAAGGAAGCAGTTTTCCAAGTATCGCGCTGGTTAATCAGCTCCGGTTCCTGCCGTGGCTCTAAATCAGAATCCTGAGCCCCAGCCTTGAAACCACCTGACGAAGGGAAGATGAGACATCGGTGCACACGAGTCATTTCCATCGCAGGTTGGACAGGAAACAAGCAACATTTCCCAACCTCCATCAGCTGACCCGGCCCAGAAACCCGTGAGCACGATGGGAAATGCAGTTTTAAAACGCTTTTTCGACTTGAAAGGGCGCATCTCCTAACCCTGAGAATGAAAGGGTTTGTACTGGTTTTTAATAACGATCATCTCTATCCACTAAATAACATGCAGTAGAGAAGAAGGGGGAAAAAAAGTCTTAGGAAAAGGTATCCAAGATAACTGTTTCATGAGCTGAATTCAAACGCAGAAATTTTTGTCGCTGCCAAGGGAAAATGATTCCCACCTTGGCGAAACTCGGCGCCTCAGCGCCAGCAGCACCCGCGCCCCGCGTCGGCCCTTCCTCGTCTCAGCGGCTCAGGAGGGGACAGAGGGTCACAGTCCTCTCGAGGAACAACGTTCTTTTTTAGCCATTGCACACCCGCAACGCTTTACCTCACGTTTTACTTCAGTTGATCTGTAGGTTGTAGAGATCTCTGTTCAAATGTCAGCGAAACCAAAAGCATCTCACGTCTGGTGTGGACCGAGTGGCTGCTTTCTCCTGTCACTGTCTCCTGCCCGCGCTGGGCCCCCAAATCAGGAGGGGGGCGCTCAGCCGCCCCCGCTCCGCTCACCTGCCGGCCAAGGAGAGGGAAGGGAATTCAGAGCTGATTGCAGGAAATGACAAATCACCAAATTTCACCTCTGCTCCCTGCAGCAAAGGACTCAAAATTCACATCCCAGCTATGGTTACGTGTTTACTACTCTTTTAACTCCCGAGCTGTATTTTCTAAAAAATACTTTTTCAAATCGGTATTTATTTTTCACTTGTGGAAGATTATTCCGAGGCTGCTTTACAAAGATCCAATCAGAATATCAAGGTGTGTGGTTTTTTGGTTTTTTTTAACACGAGCAAAGCTCTCCTTTTTCATATTAGGAATTTATAGCAGCTTTTGAAAATTCTAGAGCCGCTGTGTCCCACCTATGCCTTCTTCCCCTCGGGCCAGCACAACCATTCATCCCGCTGCCTGGCACACCAGGCTGGTGGGATCCTTTCGGCAACAAACGGCACCTTCTACTGAAGTGAGCGAGACCGGGGAGGAAGGGACATGGGAACCTTCCTCTAGCATTTTAGGGAAACCATCGCAAAGATAAACTTCCAGTTTGTCCCTGGAGAAAGTGTTTCAGCAGATGAACTGTAAAAATCGTACTCAGAATTCTCTGGGAAAGAAGGAACAAAAGAGCACGGAGCACCACAAAATGTACAGCACCAGTTTATTTCATTTAAGCTTTCTGTAGCAGGAACTAACTGTCACTTCTGGGTTTGTAGTGCTGCCACTGCTCATTTTTATACTTCTTCAATGCGAAAAAATATTAAACACAATTACGGTAAGAATAAGGATTTAAATTTTAATACAGAATTTGCTTTCTTATATCGATGCTGTGTTAAATCAGCAGAAAACCGCCTTAGTTTCCATTCTTTTAACACAGTGTTATGAAACACATGGGTAGACACATTTCTTGTTGTTGTGAGATAAGAACCAGGTATTATGGCTCATACTTAAGCGTTAGAGAATTTATTTAGTGCCTGAAGTGACACACCAAGAACTCAGAGGGCGGGGAAGCAGCTTTCACCCATCCCCCGGGGCCAAATGCCGGGGATCGGCCCGTCCCGCCCGCTCGGCAGCTGCTCCCTTCACCCAACCACAGGATCCCGGGCTGTCGGCTTGGAGAGGACCGCGAAAGGTCACCCCGTCCAGCCCCGGCCCGAGCAGGGT
>NW_009702089.1:0-7875 GCF_000703405.1 Apaloderma vittatum
TGTCGTCGGCAAACTTACCGAGGGTGCACTCGATGCTGTCACCCATGTCGCTGACAAGCGATTTCCTGGGCGTGAAGTGATAGAATGAGCACAGCAGGCCTACATACACACATGAGCATGATACTTCCAAGTCAGCAAATGCCAGAACTCCAGTTACCCCTGCTATCTTCAGTTAGTCCCCTTGTGAATGTTTTTCTGCTGTAGCCTTTAATTACATATGCTTCTTTTGTTTTCCTCCTCTTATTTCATGCACAGAATGGGCTGTGCTCAATTACTGAGCGGCAACTTAATATTTAGTTTTCTCCTCACTGCTCAGTGTGTGGCCCCTAGCCTTATTTACTGCACAATATTTGAGCCCTGCTCTGATGACAAAACAGATGATTTCCTCATGGGCTTTTCTATGCCCTCACCGTTGTATTGCGTATCTGTGGCTACACAAGTGGTTTATGGTGGAACGTTTTCTGGTACTTGTCCCCAGCCTCCTGATGTTGCACACTTACTGCTTTCATTCTTGTGATGGTTTGAGAGTGGAAAAATATGCCAGGGAAAGCTCTGTAGGCTGTATAGTCCATAGGCTGGACTTGATGATCTCAGAGATCTTTTCCAGCCTCAATAATTCTGTGATTCAATGATAATTTGCTGTGAAGGGAGGTAGCTACTTTATTTTGTTTGTTTGCAAAAAGAAGCACTGTTTTATTCGGCCTGCTCCAGTTTGGAAGAGAAGGAAAACTTGTCCCTCCTCAGAAGCCTATGGGGAGGGCAGGAGAGCTTTTACAGTGTGGGGCATCCCGTTCTCCCTGACACATGGGGACATGGGACAGAGCTGATGGGAAACTCCTGAACGTGGCTCTGGACCATGGCATCCCTACATGGCCCTCACAGAGGGTCTCGTGGGAGGCAGAGGGTATGGTGCAGGGCTTGAAGCTGAGCAGAGTGCACTGAGAACTGTCAGACTGATTGCTGAGCTAACTCCTGAGTGGCTTGGGAAGGTAGGCTCTTTGTGGTGCTGGCTTTTTCCCCCGAGGAGAGAGGGAACACATTTGATTCCTGAAAGGCTGCAGCAGCAACCACTGCCTATAAGGAAGACCTGAGATATTATATGGTGTTGGGCTTGTGTGATTGATGAGGATGGAGACTTTGTATGGTGTTGGACTTGTGACTAACAAGGATGGTGTCTGCTGGGCTGAGGATGCCAGTGAATAATTCCCTTTTCCCTGTGGTTAGCGAGTCAGCAAGGTGTTTAAAGGTATCGATGGTTGGATGGGAGTGAGGCTAGATCAGCATTTAGCCTAAGCCTCCAGTGGGCTGAGGAGAAGGTTTCTGAGAGAGTGATGGGCTGCTCTGTGGAGCATACGTGTGAGGATGGATGAAAAGCTGCTAGATGCTAGCTGAAGAAGGAGAAGAAATAATTTTTCATCTTACAAATAATCTTTCCATCTCTATTGAGATTCTCCTTTACATAATCTTAAGAGAACATAAGTTTGTGTTTTAATAGCCAGCCTGGTATCCAAAGAAAGAGACTGATCGAGGTACATGAGCTGGTCATTTTTCCAGAGCAGGTGACTAGATAAAGACGCTTTCTCAGCTTCCTGAACTGTGGGGGATATCCTTTAAAAGACGTCATTTAAAACATGGGGAAACATATCTACATGAATGATGTCTCAATTCCACTACTGTGGGAAAAAATAAGTCCTTACTCACTGCCCCAGTCACTGTGGTGTGAGTCCCAGGCTTGGCGAGATCTGTGGTTCAGTCTCCTCTGAATTGCCAGCTCTCTAAACACTGAAACGGAAGAATCTGTTTTCCACTGGGACTTAAAGTAATTTGTATTGAGCCCTGGGAGTTTCCAAGCTACCAGATTTTGCAATTGCCTTTTTTTTTTTTTTTTTTAAATCAGGAAAGGGGGATTACACCATGGAGATTTTGAGCCAGGGATCTGGATCTGCTGATCGTGGGATCTGCAGCTAGTTTCAATATCTGGGCAGCAATGTTTATCAAGGTGGATGCTGCTGCCCTCCCCATCAGCACTCTCCATGTAAGCAGAGAGCAGCAGCTGCGTTGCTTCGTACACCCCCTCATCACACTGATGCCACCAAAAATCTGTAGCAACAGGTTTCTGGCCTTACAGGGAGAAAGAGAAGGAGATGGGCTTACAGGAGACTTATAAGGTCATGTCACACTAGAAAACTGGTGTTTGCTTTTGCTTCCTGAACAGCACATACTAAGTCCAAAAGAAAGTATGGAGCAATTAGACAGGTTCTCTTGAAGTGGTAAAGTGAAGGAATGTTTTATGGGCAGCAAGTTTAGAAAGAGATGTTTTGTATTGTTTCGTTTTAAAGAAGGCAACTTGGAAGCTGTAGCTGGTTCTGAATCAGAGCTTAAACACTATAATGGGCAAGAGTGGGGTTAAAAGGGGCTGACCTGGAGGATATTCCAAATCTAGCTCTGGATTTGTGTCTGATTTCTGTGATAAAAGCCATCTTTTAGGTAAAGCTTGAAAAGATTGTATGAAGAGGAAAGAGTTGGAAATAAAAGAAGTCTGGCCAAAATTTGCGTTTACATGGGCTATGTAAACCTCTCTCTCAAGCTGTAGTTACTGAACTATTTTTACTTTCTTTGCTTCCCAGAGGCAAAAGTAATAACTCCATGCCAAAAAGGCCAGTTTTCGCAGCATTCACCAAAACCAGCATGAATTCCTCAATGGCCAACGTCTCAGAAGTCGCTTGTCTAAAAATTTAGAGTTTTGCAGGCATCGATGTTGTGCACGGAACAAGGCCAACTAAACCCTGGACCCAAGGTAAGTTTGGATCTTTATCCACACTTGATATCTCATTATTGTGATCCAGGTTCCTCTGCTTGATGTCTTTCCAAGATTCTCCTGTATTTGTTTTATCCTTGACAGGCTAGAGAAACATCTACTGGCACTTCTATCAAAAGATTTGGAAAAGGACCAGCTGAGCATAATCTTCAGATAAATGTTAGCATGCCATGACCACAGATAAATGGTCTCTCCCATGAACAGAAAAGCAAGGATTAGAGCTCTGATTTCTCCCTAGAGAGTGGTGAAGATCATCTCATCACAGTTGTGATCCTGTAGGGTGGTGAGCTGGGCTGTAGACCTTTCAGGTGTAGACCTGAAGCTTGGCTACCCAGAGGATTCAGTGGCTTGGGTCAGGAACTCCCCATCGAACGGTGTGCTGCTAGGGCTTCGTGGCTCAAGCCTTCCCAAATTAGCCAAAAGAGAAGAAATGAATTGCACGTTCCACCCCAATGCAGTCCAAGTATACAAACAACTGCATCCATCTCTGCTGGGCCTCGTTCACATGCACGTGTTGGTTCTTCAGTGCCAGATCCTGCTATGAGCTCTAGCTCTGCATGCTGTTAGAAGTGGCAGAAAGAGATAGATATCTCTGTCTCTACACACGCACATGCCTTTTTTTTATTTATTTTGGAGGGGGGACCTGCAGCATATGGTGATGTTTGCTTAATCCTTGGAAAACTCACATACCCATATATGATGTGACGTGTATTTTCTCCACAAAACGCAAACCGTAGTTTTTACACTACACTATATTTGTTACTAAATCCTTAAGTCCCTTTCTGCTGCTGAGCAGGTATGTTTGGTATTTCTGTTCTTTTTTGTTCTCATTTTTGTTTGTTTTTCTATTCTAGTTTAAAAAAAAAAAAAAAGCCAAACTAAAAAAGCCCACAACCAGAAAACATAAATAATTCAGAACACATGCTTTATGTCAACTGTTTCACTGTTACTAGTTTATCTCTATAAACAGAGCAGAGGCAAATCCCATCCAAACAAGGAAGGGGAGGAAGACGCATTGCAAAATGATGGCTGGGTCACGTGAGTCAAAAAATACAGGCTCAGATGCATTTTTGACTGGAAGGCCCAGCTCAGAAATGTGATGTTTGCACTTGAGTGCTTATGCATTATGGGTTGCTGAGTGCACGTACAGCGAGTTGCGAGCACTCTGCCTGCATCTGCCTTGTTGCATGTGTGCAGTCTCTATTTGTCCATGGCTCTGGGTGTCCAGGCTTCCAGATGTTCACAGAATTCCAGATGTTCAGAAATCCCATGCAGATGTGCTGTAACGAGAGGGTGCTAAACTTCTGGGCATTCCCTAGGAATTCAGCCTTTTATAAAATATGAATTTTGGGTCAGTTTTTGTAAAGGGAGAAGCCAAATCCAGGCTCCTGAAGTCAGATGGAAATGCTCTGTTGAGTTAAAAATGGAGTCGGGCTGGACCATAGCAGATCTCATCTTCCATGCAGATGTGGCAGTTTCACGTGCTTTTCATCTTGTGAGTTCTTGACTGATCGACTGCCGAGCGAATTCCTGAAAGTTGTTTTAATTTTCAGCACAGCTTACATACTACCTGTAGTCCATTCCAAAACCCTACTCTCTATATGGAGATGTTCCCTCACATTCCAGTTACTTCAGTTCAGCATCACTGAGAGAACCTATCCCTCGTCCTTAATTTGGTTTAATAGCTTGACGAGGCATATTATTTTGTGTATCTTCTTGCACACTAGAATTAGACCCATCCCTATTTTACTGTGGTGATAATGAATGTCACCATCACTTGTAACCACTCAAGTTCTGATACACACTGCAAAGCTAAAGATAGTGCAGCAGACTAGGTCATGTCCTACACTGTCACGTCCACAGTGTAGAACACAACAGGCCAGTTTGATCTTTCAAAAGACCCGTTCCTGAGAATTATTTGTTGGCCTCTTTTGAAAAAACTATATGAAGGACATGCCGCAGTGTTGTTGTGAATATCCTCTGCTAGGAACTAATTTTTCTGCAATTAGAAGATTTCCCTGAATGGCCAGCATGGCTGTCTGACGCAAATCTTGCTCCCTCCTCAGTGGCCACAGAAGTAATCAGTAACAACCTTTTATGTACCAGATAGATGTGGAACCCTGTAACATAGGTGCTTCTGCTATAGTTATGAGCAACGAGAATTCCAAGGGCTTTTTCTGCCGTGTATTTCCCATCTGACCTCAGACAAGTCTGTTAATCCCTGTATTTTGCTACCTCAAAGGGATGCGATGAGGGTAAATTCACTGGTGTTCCCCAGGGTGTTTAGATACTGCACTGACAGGGGCTACATAGGTGAATAGAGAGAGAGAGCAGACATACATTTGTTCATCTGGTCAAGGACTGATATTTAACTCAGCAATGCTCCCAAACAAATGTCAAAGACTATATTATCAGCATGTCTCTTATCTCTGGAATTTTGTTTTCAGCTGTGCTACTTTACTGCTTGGTTCGTGGTTTGTTTTTCAGCTTCCTGGAAAAGAGAACTTTAAAAACAGAAAACGCCTGGTAAAAGTTGTAACCGGCTCTGACTGTCCGTGGTATGACAGCCAACAAATATCACCTGCTGATGACTTACAGATTCCTGGGAGATGTGGTGTTGAGTCTCAAAGAACTGGAACATGAACAACTCGCCCAACGTGCTTCTCGGGAAACAGTGTAATGTATCCACCCGCTTCACGTTCTCCTAATTTAGGACATGTGTAGTGTGTAATGATGAACTGGCCAACTGGTTATGTTACTGTAAATCTCCTTCCCCACCTCACAAAACACCCTTGATTGACCCCTTCTTTCATGAAAGCTCAGCCCAAGGTTTTCAGTCCACCTCTTGGGAGGGAGACAGATCGCACTAGCTGTTGGCGGACGTACTTCTCCAGAGAGAAAAATGCAATGATTTGTTGTTCTTATTTCATTGGGCAGCCTTTTTAAGTTCTGTGACCCACTTTTACTCCCTTTTAAATTGTGACCAGTGTTTATTTATCCCTTTTTAAACACAATAATTTAATTAGGAAGCTAATCAGCAGTGTTGAAATGATCTTTGAACTACACCTCTATCACTGAAGGAAATTTATTAATGCATTCTGTAACAAAGATGTTATTATCTAAAAAGCTTTCTAGTAAAAGGATTTGGCATCTGAAAAGCAAGGCTTGAAATTCTACACTAAATTTATAATATAGAGACGTGAACATTATTTGTAAAGTCTGAGAGATACTCTGAATCTGACAAGTTTGTCTTTACTGTTCATTAAAAATACAACTTTGAATTTCAAAGGATTTCAGGAGTTGGATATTTAGGAGTCTAAAGGACAGGTTGTAAAGGTGCCCGTGTGACAGATAGAAGTTTAATGGTCTAGGCTGCCTCTTCAGTCAGTGGAGAGAGATTGGTATGTTCCATGTTCCATTTGCTTAGGCATTTACCTTCAGATGGGAGTTTATTAGCTGACCATCTCAGCAAGGCATCTGTAGTTAGTCGTTGTCATCATCTGCAGATTCCAGTTCCCTCAGCTTAAGATCAAGAGAACATTTCCAAAAACTACCTGGGGTAAAGACACCTTGGGCAGAAGGTGATCAGATCCAGCAAAGAGAGTCCCATCCATGCAGTCTCATTCAACTAGAAGATCTTCAGAGGGCCCTTCCAACCTCTGCCGTTCTGTGATTCTGTAATCCTAGGAACTGAGCCATTGCTGGTTGCATAACAGGACAGATTCAACAGCACTGTCTCCTCTCTGCCAGCTGTGTGCTGAGTGAACATCAACATGAGAGGACCTAGTTCGTAAGTCCCAGATGGCTTCTTGAGTGCTAAAGTTCCAAGGCGTTTGCCCAAGAGAGTCAAGACAGTTGTGCTTCTGGACATGCTTACTCAGCAGAAGAATTAAAGGTGCTCCAGCAAATCGTAGAATCATAGAATGCATTGAGTTGGAAGGGACCTGTAATGGTCATCTAGTCCAACCTCCTGCAGTGAGCAGGGACATCTTTAACTAGATCAGGTTGCTCAGAGCCTCATCCAGCCTGACCTTGAATGTCTCCGGGATGGGGCCTCCACCACGTCTCTGGGCAACCTGCTCCAGTGTTTCACCACCTTCATAGTAAAGAACATCTAATGCTTACTCTAAACCTACCCTGCTACAGTTTAAAACCATTGCCTCTTGTCCTATTGCTACATGTCCTTGAAAGCAGTGTCTCCCCAGCTTTCCTGTAAGCCCCCTTCAGATACTTAGAATCATAGAATAGTTTCAGCTGGAAGAGACTTGAATGCTGTGGAGGACCCAGTGATTAGGGGAGAGACAGATCACAAACTTGCTATCAGGCCTCTCCACTCCATCCAAGTGGCATTGTGGGCACCTAACGTCAGGCTTAGATCCAGTCCTTTGTCCTCCGTGGACTTGAGTTGACAAGTGGAGATAACCGATTTGTTCTATCTAAATGCAGGTCTAGAATCAGGATCTGAGAGTTAGAATGAATGAGTGGCACAGTGAAGCCTGGTTTTCTATGGCTTTGGATCTTGTGAGTTCACTATCCTATGTCTGAGAAGGTATGAACTCTATTCCAAGATTTGGCTGTGGTTGAGAAGCAAGACCAAGTGCAAGGTTACAAGACCAAGTGCGAGGTCCTCCGTCTGGGTCAGGGCAATCCCAAGCAACAATATAGGCTGGACGGTGATTGGCTTCAGAGCAGCCCTGAAGAAAAGGGGGTACTGGTGGACGAGAAGCTCAACATGAGCCGTCAGTGCACACTTGCAGCCCAGAAAGCCAATCGTGTCCTGGGCTGCATCAAGAGGTGCGTAGCCAGCAAGTTGAGGGAGGTGATTCTTCCCCTCTACTCCACTCTTGTGAGACCCCACCTGGAGTGCTGCGTCCAGTTCTGGAGCCCACAGCACAAGAGAGATCTGGATGTGCTGGAGCGTGTCCAGAGAAGGGCCACAAGGATGATCAGAGGGCTGGAGCACCTCTCCTGTGAAGACACACTGAGAGAGTTGGGGCTGTTCAGTCTGCAGAAAAAAAGGCTCTGAGGACACCTTATTGTGGCCTTCCAGTATCTCA